>NW_024534067.1:0-15000 GCF_016097555.1 Gigantopelta aegis | reverse complement strand
AATTTTGCCATTAGTAGCAAGGAATATTTTATATATGTCATGCCTCAGACAGACGTGATGGCGCAACGACACCACTAGATCACATTGATCTATTAATCATCAGCTAATGAATGTCAAACATTTGGTCATTATGACATGTAGTCTTAGACAAGAAACCTGCTACATTTTTCTATTAATAACACGGGATCTTTTTATGCGCCTTCCGAGAGGCAGGAGAGTACATATCACGACCTTCGATATACCAGTCGTGATGCACTGGCTCGATCGAGAAATAGCTCAATGGGTCCACCAGTGGGGATCAATCCCAAACCGACCGCGCATAGGCCAACTGGTTTATCACTGGGCTACGTTCCTCCCCACAAAACAAATCCAAGCAAATTCAAGTTGAAAATAAACATAAAATCAGATCTACTTGCCAGATTAAAACACTGAAGACTATGACCAACAGTACAAACAAAATACCCGCCACAAAGGAAATGGAAACGATGGCGGAATCACTGTTACCGGTGTCAGTGTTGCCAGTGACAGCTTGGGCTGTAAAAAAAGAACATATCCGAACATAAGATGAATTGTAAATTCTTGTGCACTCCCATTTCCTTTATCGAATCTTTGATCTGGCTATGTCAGTCTATATATTATATACATACATACATACATACATACATACAACATACATAAAAAAAGGAAAATATTTAATTATCCCCTGCGCCAGTGCGTTAATATCTATGTATGTAATAGTCAACCTCGACATACATATAATATATAGATATTCATACATCAATACATACTAGCCAGTGCCAGGTCTGCCCACTGTTTCATGCACGCAAGCGGGATCGACCGCGTAGATTGTAGGCCCCATGCATGTGGTTGAGTTAAAGAACATCCTTTTATGGATGCTTCGATAGCCCAGAGCGCATCGTGGTTAGTCTTGCAATTTGTGGGCGATTCGGTGCCACAGGTTCGAGTCCCAGCAACGGCATGGGACATTTTTTGAAGAAAGGAAAGGATTTAATTATCCCCTGCACCAGTGCGTTAATATCTATGTATGTAATAGTCAACCTCGACATACATACAATATATAGATATTCATACATCAATACATACAAAAACAAGCACACACATCTGTCTATACATACATACATACACACACACACACACACAGAGAGAGAGAGAGAGAGAGAGAGAGAGAGAGAGAGAGAGAGAGAGAGAGAGAGAGAGAGAGAGAGAGAGAGAGAGAGAGAGAGAGAGACACACACACACACACACACACACACACACACACACACAGGCGCGCGCGTTATTATAATTAACGTTACTGTGCATGTTTGGAAATAACTAAACAGTATATTTTGGCTAACATTTTTAGTGAATAATTTCAGTTTAACGAACAATTTCGATCGTATCCTGAATCCCCCTTGTAACATGCTCGATTGTTTTAGTTGGTCATCGCACGTACCTTCAACACATGTAAGTCCTGTCCACCCTGACAGACACCCACCACTGCAATATCCCAGTTCATGATGACAGAGTTGATCCCCCTTGCAATGTCTGTCTGCGCACACTGATTTACAATTCACACCAAAATGATCTGCATCACAATCTGAAATTAAAATAATTCACAATGTAACAAAAATTGTATTTTTTTATATTTTTGTATTTTCCATTCAGTTTTGTTAGATTGAGCATAAATTTGGCATTAATTTGTATTAATATTTTATGGTGAAAGATGATTTATCTTTCTGTAATGACTTTGAGAACTGGGTATTGGTCATGAACCAAATGATTGGCGTCTCTTCATAGACAGTTCCTCCCGAAGTCTCAAATGTGTTCTTCTACACACTGGAAATCAGTATCCATCAATACCAATTGGGTACTCTGTGCATATAAAGGAACACTACGCTAATGTAAAATATGTTCAGGAAACTATAGACTACAAATTGCAAGTCTGTGGCGATTTCAAAATGATTACCTTCTTAAAAGGTCTCCAAGGAGGCTATACAAAACATCCTTGCTTTCTTTGCCTATGGGACAGTCGTGCTACATCTAAAGAAGTGGTTGGACATTTACTTTGGAATAACAAAAGTGGGAATTATGAACAGTTAATAGAAACGTTGATAAAGACTTATGAAAAACTTGGATGCCAGATGTCTTTGGAATTGCATCTCCTCCATTCTCACCTACATTTCTTCAGTGCAAATATTGGTGACATCAGTGAAGAACAAGGCGAAAGATGTCACCAAGATATACCAACTATGGAAAGAATATATCACGGGAAATGGGACTGCAACATAATGGGCGACTATCTCCATATTCCATTGAACAAAATGTTGTTGCAGTACTTACTGTCAGTACACGTAGCACCTCGCCAACCAGCCAGACATTCTCCTTCACACGATCCGGTCATGTAATCACACGGTGCCTTGTTGTCTTTACAGTGTCTGACATCACACGATAATGAACAATCTTGACCGTATTTCCCATCACATCCTGTATTGTAAAGATATTATTTATATCATTCATTCATGCACTGACTGACTGATTGAATCATTGATTGATTTTAATTTTCGTTAAGATTGATCAACTTGTAAAGCGGAGACTGATACATGTATACAAATAAAATGGAACTTTTAAATCACTTCCATACAATGCATGTATGTATTATATTATTTATATTAGTTAACTCATATTATATGTCCAGGGCACTGCTGACTGAATAGTTGATTATACGTTGCTTATAATATGGAAGGTGAGTGCAAAACCTTTTTTTCTGGTATAATATAATGTTCATACTAAACATTATGGAGAAAGGGAACTAAGAGTACCTGCGCACAGCATAATAGCTTAGATCGTCATATGTACACCTATAGAATAATGAAGTTTGACTCTACAGTATGGCATTTAATTACATTAACATATGATACATATTTACAATATATATGCCACTGAAAAAGAAGAACCATGTTGTGTTTTGTTCATTTGTTTTTAAAAGTAAAGTGTATTGACTCCTGAAATAAAAATATACTAGTATACACTGAATACGTTCATAAGTTGTTTGTTTTCAAACGTTTAACTTTGGATTTTGTTTACAAATGTAAAGCAGTGTTTTCCCATATTTGCCCACCGGTTGTTGTTTGTTTTCAAACGTTTATCTTTGGATTTTGTTTACAAATATAAAGCAGCTATGTTAATAAAATACAATGTACCTGTACAGTCGACTCCCGTCCAACCGTCCTGACACAGATCTTCACAGGAACCATTGGCCTTGTTACAGCTCCTCGTACCCTCTTTGCAGTGTCTTTTAGAACAAGTGAATTTACAACCAGCGCCATAGGATCCATCATCACATGCTGGAATATAGTGGCACAGCTGGTCTTAATTCCGTTAATATATTTTCATAGAAATTAAGTCACAATCAGCGTCATACGAACCACAATAGTCTGCACAAAACATATGCAATAAAAATCGAATGCCACCTACTATGGACTCGCATATAATACTGATTAATCGAATAGTTCTAACAATATAGTTCTGACAGTAATCATGACTAGAATCAGTCTTCAGCAAATATTAAAGGAATTGTTAAAATAATATTTATTATGAAATTAATATATTCATTTAGGGTATGACGACAATATTCCAATTAATCTTCCAGTTTGGTATTTGTGTTCAATAGATTTTGTGCTCTTTAACATGTTTACAGCATTTAGAGCTTTTTTGCTGATGAAAATGACATATATCAGTCTGCATAAACAACGTGTTTGTTGTCCTAATGTTCGTAGTTGTCTAAACCCAATTTTAACTTCCAGTAATTTCGTACATACGAAGTAAAATGATTGCAATACACATTAACACACGACTCCAAACACACTGGATATACCGACACTGACATTCTAAGTAAGACAGTATGGGTTTTTTTTAATGTAACTTACATGTAAGTTAAAAATGCGCAAGTGAATTTTTCACCATGGCCGGTGTATTTTCAAATCTGCTTGCCCCATGGCAAGTTAATTTCAAAAAACAAAATTCTAGAACCTTGATGTAATTTTAGTCACCAAAACATCCTGTAATGACAGTGGATTCAGAACAGTCCCTTTAACATTGTAAACTTATGGTGACTATGTTTTGGAATGCTATTGATTAATTACATTGCTTCGCGAGCAGTAACCAACAACACCTGCAAATCTAATGACGTAATTAGAACGTGGTACATGCCAAGTTAACCATTCAAGAGTCTACAGTGTGATTGTAGCTAGTTTTTTTTTTTTTTTTTTTTTAAACATATGAGATTTCAAATATACAATAACACCCGCAAATCTAAAAATTCCATAATGGTTATTTCCAAAATGTTTAAAGTATAAAATGCATGTATACTGTTTTACAAATTAACAGTCTTTGCTAGAATCACCGCATGCGGGTAACTGTAGTTACTCGCATCCAATATGGCGTAGGATGCACATGGTGAGTATTAATCAATGTGAATTTCCAATATGGCGTAGGACGCACGTGGTGATTATTAATCAATGTGAATTTCCATTCTTAACTGGCATTTCTGAGATGTCCATATACAGAGACTTCGTGAAATATATAAAATATGCATTTTTGAAGCATAAGTTTTTAAAATGTAGTATTTGGGAATTAGATAACGGGCATCAAAAATCGCGTGTGATGTTGGTAAATGAAAGTGTGAACATCATGAGGATGTGGGTATCTATTACGGTTCAACGCACAATGCCATTAAAGTCACAAATAATTCAAAATTGGGTGATTTATTACTTTAATTTGAATACAAGACGAAATGACTCGACGGTAATGTAACAATATAATATAGCTTTATGTCTTTATAGTCTTCTTGTATTAAAATTAAAATAGTCAGGCCTATTACCCAAACTCTGAAAGATGAATGGAGAATTACACCAAATGAAAATTTAATGTCAGATTATACCAAATTAAAATTAAAATATACTCCCGACATTTACCGAATCACGTACGCTTTCTCTTCTGTTATGTATTTTGTTGTTGAACATCGAAATGCCCCGGCAAGGGGGAATTAAAAAAACGAATAGAGCTTAGCTCGGCAGCAGCCAAATGTGCGAAGCTGTCCAACGTCTTCAGGTATGAGTGCTTCAACTAAACTTAGGTTTGCCATTTGATATAGTTATTAGCTGTGGACTTGCAGAGTGCGTGTTTGGCCGTGCTCGCGGGCTGGGACCATAAGACATTCGAGCTACTGTCCAGTCTGTACATATGCATGACAACCACACACATATCAAGGCATCCATATCCAACAATCTGCATAGGCTAAAATTCAAGATCATAAGATGAAATCATTTTTGTCTGATAAATTTAATAGAAAGTAAGTTGCCTTTGTGCCCCTCTTTTGAAGAAAATATTTGCCTTGGTGCCCCTCCAACTAGCCTTAGTGCCATAATGTTTGCTATTAAGCCAAGACTAAGTCTGCCGAAGCGAAACATTACAATAGGCCGCCTCCAGTTTGGTGAATCGCAGTCAGCAGTCGCACGCCACATGAACGTCCATCAGAGCACCATTTCACGTATCTTGGACAGGTACCAGCAGTTTCAATCAGCTCAAGACCGGCCCCGAAGTGGAAGACCTCGCATTACAACTGCAGCACAAGATCGCTACATCCGGGTTCTGCACTTGCGTCACCGAACTGCCACAGCAACGAACACTGCTGGACACATACCTGGTTTGAGAAGGGTGTCTGCACAAACCATTCGGAACAGACTTCGAGAAGCTGGTTTACGGGCTAGGAGACCGTATGTCAACATCGACATTTACGTGTTCGCTGGTTCACGAATGTACATGGGTGGAACTTGGGAAACTGGCGACGAGTATGGTTCAGCGACGAGTCACGTTTCCTTCTACAGCGACGTAATGGACGACAACGTGTGTACAGACGCTGCAATGGACGTTTTGCCAACAACTGCGTCGCCCAAGTTGACAGATTCGATGGAGGGAGTGTCATGATGTGGGAAGCCACTCCTACACCGGCAGAAGTGAACTTGTGTTCGTAGAAGGCAACCTGACAGCTGTACGTTACCGGGAAGAAATTCTTCGCCGTCACATGCTTCCCATTTTGGATAGACAGAGAGAACTCTTTCAGCAGGATAATACCGGACCGCATACGGCACGTGTAACAATGGATTTCCTACAGAATGAGAACATTAATGTACTGCCATGACCATCAAGATAGCCAGATGTCAACCTCATTGAACATCTATGGGACGAACTGGACAGACGTGTACGCCAGCGTGACCCGAAGCCTCAGACGCTTCCACAACTGTCACATGCACTGCAGTAAGAATGGGCTAGGATTCCACGAGCCCGGATTCAGAGACTCATTCATTCTATGCCATGGAGATGTCGCGCAGTGATTGCTGCTGCTGGTGGCCACACACGGTACTGATTTCAGTGCCCTCGCGCGACGCTGTTTGGTGACGAAAACGCCTCCACTGCCTTCAGTCCATAGCACGAACATTGTCACATACTCGTGTCAAATTTTACTGTGATACGATCATAAATAACGAAATTGTGCCACTTTGTATTAAAAACATAATTCCATGAATATTTTGCCTATGCGTTTCTTGTGTGACAGAATATATTATGTAACACTATTATGTCAAAATTAGACACCCTCCCTCCCCGTTTATTACACCGCGGTGGACGAGATACCCATTTATCTCTCTTCTCATGTGGAAATATGTCTTTTGAGAGGTCATGACATCATCCAAGGTGTCACATAGTACAACTCTGCATAGATGGTATGCGAAAAGTGTGCACATGGTTCTTTCGATTCATATTTTTAAATCGGAAAAATGCTTGCTGTATATAATTAATGCTAGCAGCATAATTTAACAAAATATATATTTTAATAATCTAGTTTAACCTTGAATATGTTATAATATTGTTTGTGTAAACTTCATTGATAGATGTGTGGCGTAGGAATGCAAAGTTTCATTGATAAATAGCTAAATGAAGTAGCCACATGACGTCATTTTTGTTCATTTGATGTACGGTGTAATAAATGAAATACTAAACATGTTCCCGTGTGAGACTGGTTATATTACAACTCGTGTGTTTTTAATCATACATCACTCGCTTTCGGTCGTGATGTAGGATTAAAACGCAAACTCGTTGTAATGTAAAAGGTCTCACACGAGAACTCATTTAGCATTCTCTATGTAACGCTCCGTAACGCTAAACCATACCCCCCAAAAATATTACGTAACGTTTGGACAGCCCCCCCCCCCCCCCCCCCCCCCCCCCCCTTTTCCATTCATAAACACGCCATGCGATGGGTGTAATGTAATTTTAACGTACAGGTTTGCAATTTGGGAAAGAAATATAAAAAATAAAAAAAAAATAACTCAGTGCGTTACATAACGCTGTTAAATACACCCACCAACCCACCCTTCTGCAACGCCACATAACGTTAGGAAGTACACCCACCCACCCCCTCGAGCGTTACGTAATATTTGAATGGCCCATGTGCATTTTGATGGTGTGTGTTAAAATAGTATTGGCTCGGGCGGAGGATGTATCGCACAAATAGCACATGTAATAATCTGAAAAAAGAAAATGAAGGGGAAAACATAAAGAATAATGTTCTTTACTCATTGTTTCTATACACACATGGCGATCATTAGTTATGAAGAGACAACTACAGCAGTTACTCTCACCCTGCAGTTACGCATGCCATTGCAGTTACCCGCATGCCTTTTGTCAGATACCCACATCCCATCTGAAGCTGACTAGAGAGTTACATACATCATCGCTTGGAAGTTACCTTCATCATGCCTAACTTTCTGATTTCATAATCAGCCGAATTACACAACTTATCCTTAGTGCATCTATTCAAAATATATTCATACTAAACCAACTGCCGATAACTTCTATTAAAAACTGTGAATGTAGTGCTTAGAAATACGGAAATTCACATTGATTAATACTCATCATGTGTCCCCTGTGAGAATGTACAGTAATCCATTACACACATAAAAAACAAGTATATATCTTAAAATTAATAAATAAAACAATTTATATTGTTTAAATACCTACCTATGATACAACTTGGACCCTTCCAGCCTGGATCACAGCCATGTTGGCAGGTTCCTTTCTGTACATCACAAGATGAACTGTCTGCTTTTACAGTGTCGTTCACTACATTTTGACTGACATCCGGGTCCAAATGTACCTTGTTGACATACTGTAGAAAAATAATACATTTTTTTTAAGTAGTAAATGTTTACGACAACTGTTATAATAAAAATATGATTGTAATAAGAAATCTACTACTACTACTACTACTACTACTACTACTACTACTACTACTACTACTACTACTACTACTAGGGGGTGACTATTGCATTAGTACTGCGATAGTTAAAATACTATTGTGACAGTACTGCAATAGAGATAGTACAGTCAAACCTGCCTTAAGCGGTCACATAAGGGAGTAGATAAAAGTAGCCGCTTAAGACAGATGACCGCTGATTACAGGTTGCCACAGTCTTTAAAACATTTGTTATTGTTTCTTGTTTTACCGTCTGTACTGCTAATATACGGGGGTGTGCTTCACAGGTGACTATAAATCAACTGTTGACATGTCGTCTCCTTCAGAAACAATGCAAATGGAATGTATTAAATTAACCGTTGTGAACAAGTTTCTTTTCTTTTTCCATTTAATTATTTAATTCCTACTGTGGTGTATTGTCATTGTAAGTGAATCTACAAATGTCAAGCGTAGCTTGCCCAGAGGCAATTAGATGCATTCCAGAGTCATCCTTTCTTAATTGATACCCAGATGAGATGTCAGGACTGAATGGGTACTAATATTCATGAAGGTGTCCAGATGCGTTAATTGCTGAATCTCATCGCTGTTGTTAAAATATCCCTTTTATATAATAGTAAGCATGTACTGTGCCCGCTTAATACAGGAATTTTAGCGATTTGGGATCCGATTTAGTTGGCCGCTGGCCGCTTAAGGCAGGTGACCGCTGATTACAGGTGGCCGACATGTTTATATAAATAATTAAATTTTCTTTGCAGCTATACACTTTATGGCAATCTAATTGGTTCACAGGTGCTTACTTTTTTTTCATTCATAATTCGATGAACCCTAAAATATAAACCACGCTTACCCCCCTCCCCCCCCCCCCCCTCCCCCCCCGCAACAAGCCGGATTATTCAGGCAACCATATTTAGATATTTTGAAGGAATCACACGTGAAAGATAACACAATAAGCAATAAAACATATTGATACGATAAATTAATGGAAAATGCTATAGCACAGTAGACATGTATACGAATTGATTTAGAAAACAAACAAACCACTTTGCTAATCAAGAAATGAGACTCTGTCGGTGGCCAAAGAAATTTAGGAAACTTCACGCCTGAAAGTTACTATAGTGCTGTCGGAAATAGAATAAGAATGATTTTCGTCGATTATTTCTTACATATTAAACAGACAAGTAAATATTTTGTAAATATCTATTTAATGATAGTCTACCTAATTTAGCATTAACTTTTTTGGCTCTCATTGATGTACAAGGTGGTGTTTACTCTTGACATAAAAAGAAATATGTCAGTAAACAGGTGATTTGTGCACTTTATTGGAACAGACTATAACACATTTTTGTCAACATGTCAATTCCATTGCTGTTACAATATGTGAGGGACCGTTTCTGGCGAGGGTTTACCGCTATTCCTCTCCAAAACAAAAATATTGTAGACATTTATAAGTAACTTTTGAGCAAAACTGTCAAGAACCATTTTGAGTTTGTGATCTATTATACCGGTATTAAAGGTGCTATCTCAAAGTTGCATAATGACAGCTATTGCAAATTATGTTTTTATTACTTTTTAAAGACTACACCTTTAACTATATGCCCATAAATGATTATAGAACATAATTTTACCTACTAGTAGAAAATACATTTTTATTGGAGAATCTTTATCACAAACAGATGCTCACATATAACTTCTGATATAGCACCTTTAAGTGGTTGCAGGATTGTGTAAATTTCTAATGTACTTATATTGAATTTATATTCACTAAATATGCTGGTCATAATTAATAATTTATGCAGCAATTCAAACTAATCAGTTAACTTGCAGTTTTAAATTAAGTTTGTTTACGGGTAAATGAAATTGACACATATCGATCAAAATGTGTTATAGTTTGTTCCAATAAAGGTCACAAATCTCCTGTTTACGGACATCTTTATTTTAATTTCAAGAGTAAACACCACCTTGTACATCAATAAGAGCCCAAACAAGTACATGCTAAATAGTTATTTACAAAATATTTACTTGTCAGTTTAATATCAATGAAATAATTGACGAAAATCATTTTTATTTTATTTCCGACACTACTTTAGTAAGCGTTCTTCTACAGCTGTTGGCGAAAATTAAACGGTTCCTCCAACAGCATAAACTAAACATTAATCGGACAATGCCTTCCAATGTAACTAAATGATCCTTAAAAATGCACACAGCAGCAGCTAGAGGAAATGGCATCACTTATCAAAGTTACATCACTTACAAAATGACGTAATTTTAAAAATCACCTTATTCAAATGCATTGTAATAGTGAATGGACGTTTGCATTCTTACGCGACATAAGTATCAATTAAGTCTACACAAACAATACTACAGACGTATTTAAAGCTAAACAAAATAAATTCAGTTCTGTATTGTTAAAGTATGCATATAAATGTAATAATATGATTTGACCGCAATTTTTTTTTTTTTTGTTCATGCAAGTATGAACCGAAAAACAACAACAACGATATGCATACTTTTGTATAACCCTTTACCCGGATTCACATCGTTTTTTTCGGTTCATACTTGCATGAACCAAAATATAATTGTGGTCAATTCTTATACACACACACACACACACACACACACACACACACACACACACACACACACATTATATACATAACAATGAAATATATAGATCTACGGAAACCATAAAAGTGATATCCGGTGAAAAGTCATATTTTCACTGTATTTTAGCTACAGTGAAAATATAGAAATCGTATTTACTTTTTTGTAAAAGTGCATGATTAAATTATCTCCCTTTATCTCGTTTCTTCTTATTAAGTTTGATGATTACCAATCTGATCGTATTTGAAAAATGAACAAAATGTAATTTAAACAACTGTACCTATAAAAAAGGGATACGAAGTGCAATTACGATAAAATATCTAAAACGAATTTAATACGAAGCGAAATAATGATGACACAATGAAGTGTCATTGCGTGTAACTATAAGAATTTAACGGCGTTCGATTCGTTTTGTTTTTGTGGGAGTTTTTGGAGGATGGCTTTGTCAGGTATGTTTGTACATCAGTATTATTACATAAATGTTAATAAAGATACTTTTTTATTCAATTTTCGTTTTAAAAGTCTATGGTCAAGTACATTTTCTGGAATAGTTCCATAGAAAGAAATATATCATGGCGTTACGTGTTTTCGATAGGATAAGCAAAAGATATTACCAAAAAACGAAATATATGATCAAAAATTAGGAAAGATCTATATGATAAATAGACCATTTCATTGTGTTTTTTCCGAATACGATTTTTATGTCAACTCGTGATGTGTGAAAACCATATTTTCACTCATTGCTTCGCAATTCGTGAAAATATGATTTTCAAACATCACTCGTTGACATAAAAATCATATTCGAAAAATCCCATGGAATAGCCTCTCTCTCTATATATAGTTATAAAATGTATTTATATATAGCATGTCATTACTCGTATCTCCACTCCAGTTTTGTTGATATCCTCTTCTAGTACACTCTCCAGTAACATAGTTACACGGTCCATCTCGACAGTGACAGAACATGTTGCAGGTATCACCGAAAGTTCCAGCATCACAGACTAAAATGCAGAAGTACATTTTTATATACAACACGAACGAAGGAAAGGTGTCTTACTTAGAAGTACAGAACGATATAAAACGGATTTACTAATATTTACACGCACGCACGTACATGTGTACACACCCTAACACGATTTCTCACAAAGCCAGTGCGCCATTGACGTTTCCGCCAGAATTAAACAGTACAAACAAACTGCATACAAATTGTTTGGGTGTAGGCCTATTTGGTTTTTTCCATTACTGAAAACAATTGAAGTTGTATGAAATATATTTGACGTTGTATTATTGTATGTGAATCTTAACAATGGTTTCGTTTCAAAATTAAATAATTAATACATTTTGCCAAAACATGTTAATTTTGTATTTGATAACTTATGTTTAGCAACAACAGTTTTATTATTCACTTTTAGAACTAACAAACCAGTTAAAATAGTTATGTAAATAAATAAAGTTACAATAAATGAAAAACAATGGTATACATGTAATGCCTGCATTTTAGTAGTAAATATTACAATTGATTCATGTTTATTTAATTTATGGTGTGTATGTTGTTGTTGTTGGTTTTTTTTGTTTGTTGTTGGTTGTTGTTTTGGGGTGTTTTTTCCCCTGTTGTTGGTTTTAGTAGATGGTGTTATCATTCCTTAGACACCCCCCAAAAAAGGGTGTTTTAGTCTGGATAGTATAAAATAAGTGACAATCGGTATAAAAGCCGGTCTGGTGAGTTAGCTTCACTCACCGGTAGAGATGCAGTTATACACAGTAAACACTATTAGACAAATACGGTTCAATTCAGATTCTGGTTAAAGTAACCGCCACATTTGGCGTCTCGGTATTTAAATAAATGCCACTGGGAGCCCCTTTATGTTTCATCAGAATGAATAGATCCCTTGTTTTTGGTTGAGAGAAAGTGGGAACTCATTATTTAGTTAATTTGAGAACATCATGAAACAGTCCATCAGAGTAGGGACTGGTGGACTGATTGAAAGCCAAGTGTAAAACATATTTTTGGGTGGGGAAATATAGTGGAGGTACGTGTATCAGAGTTTGGCTTTATTGTGAAGAATCCATCCATTACCACTGACAAAACAAATCAGCCGCATTTTACTTTGCAATGATTCAGCTAGGTAGTTTCTTTCTTCTGACTTATAAACTCGAAAGAAACAAAACGCTACCTGAGATATCTCCACCTTTTAAATTTACAAGAATTTTTCTTTGAACTCCGCTTTGATGATTAAAAAAGTATACACATCAAATGATCCATCAAAGAAACACACACACACACACACACACACACACACACACACACACACACACACACACACACACACACACACACACACACACACACACACACACACACACACACACACAGAGAGAGAGAGAGAGAGAGAGAGAGAGAGAGAGAGAGAGAGAGAGAGAGAGAGAGAGAGAGAGAGAGAGAGAGAGAGAGAGAGAGACAGAGAGAGAGAGAGAGAGAGATACACACACACATTCAAACCCTTTGATAAAGATAATACGTATTGATAGTAAATATAAAAAATGATCTTACCAAGCACTTCGACTTCACAGAAGTCCATTATTCTGTCTCCTGCACGTCTGAAGAGTGTGATGTATCTAGCGATGACATCGCAGATCAAGGTTGCTATATCCGGGCTACTGAAGTATGTGTTTCCACACCAGTGTCCTGTGTTACTTTGGTTTGCTCTCATAGAACTGTATACTTCTACACCATTTTTACGAGATTTGTCTGGATAAATAAACAAAGAAACTTGACATTGGTAAAAATAATGCTATCAGATTATTTTTACAGAATCAAAGACAATCAAGTAATTGAGCGAATGGCGATGCAAAACACTAGAAAACACGTCTGATACGCATAAACGTAGCCATAGTCAACGTCTGTACTGGAATGCAAAAATGCAACCTCAGAGAAGCACGTGCATCATGAAGTTATGTAAGTTCGGCAAGCACTGTAGGTAACGCAATAATGCCAAGATTGACGTCAGCTCAACGCAATAATGCCATTAGGAGATTGCAAGCAGAGGCAACTCAACAACCTGAGGCAAGAAACTTTGGTGTATCCAGAGAGACCATCTCTGCTTTATGGGCACGGTACACCACCATTCAAACTGTCAATGACAGGCCAAGGTCAGGTCGTCTTAGAGTAACCACCGCCGCTCAAGATCGATACATCCGGGTGCGTCATCTTCGAAATCGAACTACAACAGCAACGACAGTTCGTAATCAGTTGACGGAGGCAGGAATGTTCCCTATAGGACCAATACGACGTAATGTTTTGACCCCACGTCACTTAGCGGAGCGTCTGCAGTGGTGCCATCAGAAGGTGAGATGGATACGTGTCAGGTGGAGGACTGTTTTATCGTTTTTCTCCTGTCACGTGCTGATGGACGCACACGTGTCTATAGACGTCGAGGGGAACATTATGCTCCAAACTGCGTGCAACAAGTTAGCCGTTTTGGTGGTGGCAGTTTCATGGTGTGAACAGGAATCCATCATGGTGGTAGGACGGCTCTTATGCATGTGGCAGGTGCACCGACGGGAGATATCGATATGAGATCCTGCAGCATCACGTCAGTTAGCACATGAACGTCAACGGTGGAATGTTTCAGCATGACAATGCCAGACCACGTCGTTGCGCGTGTTAGTCAGGAGTTTCTGCATCGCCACAATGTCCAGCCATTACCTTGGCCTGCCCGTTCGCCGGATTTAAACCCTATAGAACACTGAATCAGCGTGTGCGCCGGAAGAATCCACCACCCCAGACACTTCAGCAACATTTTACGGCACTGCAGCTTGAGTGGCAGAATATTCCACAACGTGTTGTGTAACGTTTAATTGCTTCCATGCGTCGCCGTTTTCAAGATGTCATCAGGGCTTGTGGCGGTCATAACCGATACTGACATTTCGCCAACCCCTATATCACAGATATGCCTGTGTACATGTTCCAGGTGGATTCCCAGAGATACTGTTTCGGACATGTACAGAGTAATACACTTCCCATGGCGTCTTCATCTTCGGTTGCTTGTATCATGTCTACCACTTTTTTTAAATTAAACTTTGAA
>NW_024534066.1:0-26724 GCF_016097555.1 Gigantopelta aegis | reverse complement strand
TGTCTTCAGTTGATAATATCAAATATTCTGTTATGAAAGAGTTACTTGAACCTCTGCTTGATGAAAATCTTATTATAACTGCTAATGTATAATTTATAATGAAGTACACATAGAGTGTATATGTACATGTAACGGGTTATACAATTTTTTAAAATTAATGGATTTCTTAATTTTATAGAAACTGATGCAAGATTCACCAGCTCTCTCTGGTTTTATTAATAACCCTACCATCAGAACAGAAACAAAGTAAATAATTAAGATAAGTGCTATTTTAATACTTACTCGTCTTTAGCTGCTGTTAATGATGTTTTAAAAGAGAAGAAGTATTCTGATCTCACTGTGAACCTCTTTGGTTAGTTGTCCTTAATCCACAGTGACATACTATGTGTTGTCATAATAGTTTTAAAGGTGCATTAGATGAAAATATTCATTTAACCAAAGTGTCTGGAGTGATGAAAGGTTTTGATACAATTATGAGTGCTTATAGAGGAGAGGTCAACTGTGCTGTCACTACTGCTGAGGTATAATAATATTAATTAAAGGTGCATGTTGTCACATTTGAATGCAGCTTAACAAGAAATTATACTATTATAAAATCGCGAATGCCAGAAGAACAAGGTTTAGTTGGAGTCCATAAAAATGGAGACAAAGATTTAACTGACGTATTAGACAAGATGAGAAAAAAAGAGAGTGAGAGTAAGTGCATGAGAGTGGAGGAAAGAGCTTTAGTATGAAAGATACTGTCTTATAAAGTCTCAGTTTATTGATTTAAAGAATACTTAATAGAGCAGTGTGCAACACATATTTTCTAATCAGCCACAGTCCCTTTCTAGTAAAGAACAGCACAACTTCTGTGATGGTGGCTTTTAAAATGCCATTTAGTAGAGCAGAGCAGGAGTAACGCAAGAATTAATTATGCTGCAATCACAGTTAACATTGAGGGTGTCCGTTGTTTTCTGTACAGGAAAGAAATTAAAAGAGCTAAAACAAATTTTAATTTCTCTGATATAAAGTAGATTATATACATTATCTAATATAAAGTGCTGAGGATGAGTGATTTGGTATGGTAGTCCTCCTCCCAGTAGGTCAAGGCTTTACTATTCTTTGGGTACTTGCTCTTCCTGGCATAGTTGAGTACTTTAGCAATCAACTTGATAAAATTCATGAGAGGAGTAGTTTCTAGCAATGTTTAAAAGGAATGAGTTATCATTACCACGGAGACTGTTACTTCTATTATTAAAAAGGATAATAGAAGGAAAAGGTGGAAAGAACATTGTCTAAGTTAAAATGTAGCAAAATATATCTGGCCATTAATACTATACAGTATATGATAGCACTTAGTTCATCTGCTGAAGCTCCTGTAAGTTGATCAATATTGAACTGAACAATGTTAGTATGAAAGTCAGCACATCCAATTACAATACAAAGATACGTAAGTGCAAATATTGCGAAAAGTAATGGATTATTAGGGCAATATGCTGCTATAATAAAACACACAGAAGATTGTGTCCAAGCCAAAAAAGCAGAAGATGATCTTATAATGTCCTGTCCACTCATTAGCTATCAATCCAAGTAATGAGAACAAAGAAAACCCATTAAATATCCGTTATTAAAAATAATATTACTGGCACTATTTGATATCTGACTTTGCTGTACATAGCAGCTCCAAAATATCTTATATATAAATATAATGTAGTCGTACATTAGATCATCTCAGACAATTACCAAAATAGCTGATTGTGAAGACGAATGACAGAAGTGACTAAACAATCTTGAGTAATGACTTGTCATTTCTCTGATGTCATACTTGAAAATAGAACCTAAAAAAATACATAAAGCTATTCATCCACTCTTATAATTTCCCATTGTAACAATAACCAGATATGAACTTAACAGACTACACTTAAAGTATATGAACTACTTCACACCTATTCCATTACTTCTTACAGTAGTATCAGTAGCTCCTAATGTTACAGTTATATATACAATATTAGTATCTAGTTATTAAAAGTTATCACCTATCTCAGTAATACTCCTTTGTCCTCTATGAGTTGGAGTTCCATTACTTCTTACAGTAGTATCAGTAGCTCCTAATGTTACAGTTACATATACAATATACAATATTAGTATCTAGTTATTAAAAGTTATAACCTGTCTCAGTAATACTCCTTTGTCCTCTACGAGTTCCAGTTCCATTACTTCTTACAGTAGTATCAGTAGCTCCTAATGTTACAGTTATATATACAATATTAGTATCTAGTTATTAAAAGTTATAACCTGTCTCAGTAATACACCTTTGTCCTCTACGAGTTCCAGTTCCATTACTTCTTACAGTAGTATCAGTAGCTCCTAATGTTACAGTTATATATACAATATTAGTATCTAGTTATTAAAAGTTATAACCTATCTCAGTAATACTCCTTTGTCCTCTATGAGTTGGAGTTCCATTACTTCTTACAGTAGTATCAGTAGCTCCTAATGTTACAGTTATATATACAATATTAGTATCTAGTTATTAAAAGTTATAACCTGTCTCAGTATTACTTCCTTGTCCTCTACGAGTTCCAGTTCCATTACTTCTTACAGTAGTATCAGTAGCTCCTAATGTTACAGTTATATATACAATATTAGTATCTAGTTATTAAAAGTTATAACCTGTCTCAGTAATACTCCTTTGTCCTCTACGAGTTCCAGTTCCATTACTTCTTACAGTAGTATCAGTAGCTCCTAATGTTACAGTTATATATACAATATTAGTATCTAGTTATTAAAAGTTATAACCTGTCTCAGTAATACTCCTTTGTCCTCTACGAGTTGCAGTTCCATTACTTCTTACAGTAGTATCAGTAGCTCCTAATGTTACAGTTATATATACAATATTAGTATCTAGTTATTAAAAGTTATAACCTGTCTCAGTAATACTTCTTTGTCCTCTACGAGTTCCAGTTCCATTACTTCTTACAGTAGTATCAGTAGCTCCTAATGTTACAGTTATATATACAATATTAGTATCTAGTTATTAAAAGTTATAACCTATCTCAGTAATACTCCTTTGTCCTCTACGAGTTGCAGTTCCATTACTTCTTACAGTAGTATCAGTAGCTCCTAATGTTACAGTTATATATACAATATTAGTATCTAGTTATTAAAAGTTATAACCTATCTCAGTAATACTTCTTTGTCCTCTACGAGTTGCAGTTCCATTACTTCTTACAGTAGTATCAGTAGCTCCTAATGTTACAGTTATATATACAATATTAGTATCTAGTTATTAAAAGTTATAACCTGTCTCAGTAATACTCCTTTGTCCTCTACGAGTTCCAGTTCCATTACTTCTTACAGTAGTATCAGTAGCTCCTAATGTTACAGTTATATATATACAATATTAGTATCTAGTTATTAAAAGTTATAACCTATCTCAGTAATACTTCTTTGTCCTCTACGAGTTGCAGTTCCATTACTTCTTACAGTAGTATCAGTAGCTCCTAATGTTACAGTTATATATACAATATTAGTATCTAGTTATTAAAAGTTATAACCTGTCTCAGTAATACTTCTTTGTCCTCTACGAGTTGCAGTTCCATTACTTCTTACAGTAGTATCAGTAGCTCCTAATGTTACAGTTATATATACAATATTAGTATCTAGTTATTAAAAGTTATAACCTGTCTCAGTAATACTCCTTTGTCCTCTACGAGTTCCAGTTCCATTACTTCTTACAGTAGTATCAGTAGCTCCTAATGTTACAGTTATATATACAATATTAGTATCTAGTTATTAAAAGTTATAACCTGTCTCAGTAATACTTCTTTGTCCTCTACGAGTTGCAGTTCCATTACTTCTTACAGTAGTATCAGTAGCTCCTAATGTTACAGTTATATATACAATATTAGTATCTAGTTATTAAAAGTTATAACCTGTCTCAGTATTACTTCCTTTGTCCTCTACGAGTTCCAGTTCCATTACTTCTTACAGTAGTATCAGTAGCTCCTAATGTTACAGTTATATATACAATATTAGTATCTAGTTATTAAAAGTTATAACCTGTCTCAGTAATACTCCTTTGTCCTCTACGAGTTGCAGTTCCATTACTTCTTACAGTAGTATCAGTAGCTCCTAATGTTACAGTTATATATACAATATTAGTATCTAGTTATTAAAAGTTATAACCTGTCTCAGTAATACTCCTTTGTCCTCTACGAGTTGCAGTTCCATTACTTCTTACAGTAGTATCAGTAGCTCCTAATGTTACAGTTATATATACAATATTAGTATCTAGTTATTAAAAGTTATAACCTGTCTCAGTAATACTCTTTGTCCTCTACGAGTTCCAGTTCCATTACTTCTTACAGTAGTATCAGTAGCTCCTAATGTTACAGTTATATATACAATATTAGTATCTAGTTATTAAAAGTTATAACCTGTCTCAGTAATACTCCTTTGTCCTCTACGAGTTCCAGTTCCATTACTTCTTACAGTAGTATCAGTAGCTCCTAATGTTACAGTTATATATACAATATTAGTATCTAGTTATTAAAAGTTATAACCTGTCTCAGTAATACTCCTTTGTCCTCTACGAGTTCCAGTTCCATTACTTCTTACAGTAGTATCAGTAGCTCCTAATGTTACAGTTATATATACAATATTAGTATCTAGTTATTAAAAGTTATAACCTGTCTCAGTAATACTCCTTTGTCCTCTACGAGTTGCAGTTCCATTACTTCTTACAGTAGTATCAGTAGCTCCTAATGTTACAGTTATATATACAATATTAGTATCTAGTTATTAAAAGTTATAACCTGTCTCAGTAATACTCCTTTGTCCTCTACGAGTTGCAGTTCCATTACTTCTTACAGTAGTATCAGTAGCTCCTAATGTTACAGTTATATATACAATATTAGTATCTAGTTATTAAAAGTTATAACCTGTCTCAGTAATACTCCTTTGTCCTCTACGAGTTGCAGTTCCATTACTTCTTACAGTAGTATCAGTAGCTCCTAATGTTACAGTTATATATACAATATTAGTATCTAGTTATTAAAAGTTATAACCTGTCTCAGTAATACTCCTTTGTCCTCTACGAGTTGCAGTTCCATTACTTCTTACAGTAGTATCAGTAGCTCCTAATGTTACAGTTATATATACAATATTAGTATCTAGTTATTAAAAGTTATAACCTGTCTCAGTATTACACTTCTTTGTCCTCTACGAGTTCCAGTTCCATTACTTCTTACAGTAGTATCAGTAGCTCCTAATGTTACAGTTATATATACAATATTAGTATCTAGTTATTAAAAGTTATAACCTGTCTCAGTAATACTCCTTTGTCCTCTATGAGTTGGAGTTCCATTACTTCTTACAGTAGTATCAGTAGCTCCTAATGTTACAGTTATATATACAATATTAGTATCTAGTTATTAAAAGTTATAACCTGTCTCAGTATTACTTCTTTGTCCTCTACGAGTTCCAGTTCCATTACTTCTTACAGTAGTATCAGTAGCTCCTAATGTTACAGTTATATATACAATATTAGTATCTAGTTATTAAAAGTTATAACCTGTCTCAGTAATACTCCTTTGTCCTCTACGAGTTCCAGTTCCATTACTTCTTACAGTAGTATCAGTAGCTCCTAATGTTACAGTTATATATACAATATTAGTATCTAGTTATTAAAAGTTATAACCTGTCTCAGTAATACTCCTTTGTCCTCTACGAGTTCCAGTTCCATTACTTCTTACAGTAGTATCAGTAGCTCCTAATGTTACAGTTATATATACAATATTAGTATCTAGTTATTAAAAGTTATAACCTGTCTCAGTAATACTCCTTTGTCCTCTACGAGTTGCAGTTCCATTACTTCTTACAGTAGTATCAGTAGCTCCTAATGTTACAGTTATATATACAATATTAGTATCTAGTTATTAAAAGTTATAACCTGTCTCAGTATTACACCTTTGTCCTCTACGAGTTCCAGTTCCATTACTTCTTACAGTAGTATCAGTAGCTCCTAATGTTACAGTTATATATACAATATTAGTATCTAGTTATTAAAAGTTATAACCTGTCTCAGTAATACTTCTTTGTCCTCTACGAGTTGCAGTTCCATTACTTCTTACAGTAGTATCAGTAGCTCCTAATGTTACAGTTATATATACAATATTAGTATCTAGTTATTAAAAGTTATAACCTGTCTCAGTAATACTTCTTTGTCCTCTACGAGTTCCAGTTCCATTACTTCTTACAGTAGTATCAGTAGCTCCTAATGTTACAGTTATATATACAATATTAGTATCTAGTTATTAAAAGTTATAACCTGTCTCAGTAATACTCCTTTGTCCTCTACGAGTTGCAGTTCCATTACTTCTTACAGTAGTATCAGTAGCTCCTAATGTTACAGTTATATATACAATATTAGTATCTAGTTATTAAAAGTTATAACCTGTCTCAGTAATACTCCTTGTCCTCTACGAGTTCCAGTTCCATTACTTCTTACAGTAGTATCAGTAGCTCCTAATGTTACAGTTATATATACAATATTAGTATCTAGTTATTAAAAGTTATAACCTGTCTCAGTAATACTCCTTTGTCCTCTACGAGTTGCAGTTCCATTACTTCTTACAGTAGTATCAGTAGCTCCTAATGTTACAGTTATATATACAATATTAGTATCTAGTTATTAAAAGTTATAACCTGTCTCAGTAATACTCCTTTGTCCTCTACGAGTTCCAGTTCCATTACTTCTTACAGTAGTATCAGTAGCTCCTAATGTTACAGTTATATATACAATATTAGTATCTAGTTATTAAAAGTTATAACCTGTCTCAGTATTACTCCTTTGTCCTCTACGAGTTGCAGTTCCATTACTTCTTACAGTAGTATCAGTAGCTCCTAATGTTACAGTTATATATACAATATTAGTATCTAGTTATTAAAAGTTATAACCTGTCTCAGTAATACTCCTTTGTCCTCTACGAGTTGCAGTTCCATTACTTCTTACAGTAGTATCAGTAGCTCCTAATGTTACAGTTATATATACAATATTAGTATCTAGTTATTAAAAGTTATAACCTGTCTCAGTAATACTCCTTTGTCCTCTACGAGTTGCAGTTCCATTACTTCTTACAGTAGTATCAGTAGCTCCTAATGTTACAGTTATATATACAATATTAGTATCTAGTTATTAAAAGTTATAACCTGTCTCAGTAATACTCCTTTGTCCTCTACGAGTTGCAGTTCCATTACTTCTTACAGTAGTATCAGTAGCTCCTAATGTTACAGTTATATATACAATATTAGTATCTAGTTATTAAAAGTTATAACCTGTCTCAGTAATACTCCTTTGTCCTCTACGAGTTCCAGTTCCATTACTTCTTACAGTAGTATCAGTAGCTCCTAATGTTACAGTTATATATACAATATTAGTATCTAGTTATTAAAAGTTATAACCTGTCTCAGTAATACTCCTTTGTCCTCTACGAGTTCCAGTTCCATTACTTCTTACAGTAGTATCAGTAGCTCCTAATGTTACAGTTATATATACAATATTAGTATCTAGTTATTAAAAGTTATAACCTGTCTCAGTAATACTCCTTTGTCCTCTACGAGTTGCCAGTTCCATTACTTCTTACAGTAGTATCAGTAGCTCCTAATGTTACAGTTATATATACAATATTAGTATCTAGTTATTAAAAGTTATAACCTGTCTCAGTAATACTCCTTTGTCCTCTACGAGTTCCAGTTCCATTACTTCTTACAGTAGTATCAGTAGCTCCTAATGTTACAGTTATATATACAATATTAGTATCTAGTTATTAAAAGTTATAACCTGTCTCAGTAATACTCCTTTGTCCTCTACGAGTTGCCAGTTCCATTACTTCTTACAGTAGTATCAGTAGCTCCTAATGTTACAGTTATATATACAATATTAGTATCTAGTTATTAAAAGTTATAACCTGTCTCAGTAATACTCTTTGTCCTCTACGAGTTGCAGTTCCATTACTTCTTACAGTAGTATCAGTAGCTCCTAATGTTACAGTTATATATACAATATTAGTATCTAGTTATTAAAAGTTATAACCTGTCTCAGTAATACTCCTTTGTCCTCTACGAGTTCCAGTTCCATTACTTCTTACAGTAGTATCAGTAGCTCCTAATGTTACAGTTATATATACAATATTAGTATCTAGTTATTAAAAGTATAACCTGTCTCAGTAATACTCCTTTGTCCTCTGTTGCAGTTCCTCTTACAGTAGTATCAGTAGTTCCAAGTTCCATAATACTTTTGTCCTCTACGAGTTCTTACAGTAGTATCAGTAGCTCCTAACTTCTGTTACAGTTATTATATACATCATATTAGTATACAATATAGTTATTATAACCTGTCTCAGTAATACTCCTTTGTCCTCTACGAGTTCCAGTTCCATTACTTCTTACAGTAGTATCAGTAGCTCCTAATGTTACAGTTATATATAATATATTAGTATCTAGTTATTAAAAGTTATAACCTACTGTCTCAGTAATATACTTTTCAAGCTACGAGTTGCAGTTCCATTACTTCTTACAGTAGTATCAGTAGCTCCTAATGTCACAGTTATATATACAATATTAGTATCTAGTTATTAAAAGTTATAACCTGTCTCAGTAATACTTTTGTCCTCTACGAGTTGCAGTTCCATTACTTCTTACAGTAGTATCAGTAGCTCCTAATGTTACAGTTATATATACAATATTAGTATCTAGTTATTAAAAGTTATAACCTGTCTCAGTATCAGTAGTTCCATTACTTCTTACAGTAGTATAGTTAGCTCCTAATGTTACAGTTATATATACAATATTAGTATCTAGTTATTAAAAGTTATAACCTGTCTCAGTATTACTCCTTGTCCTCTACGAGTTCCAGTTCCATTACTTCTTACAGTAGTATCAGTAGCTCCTAATGTTACAGTTATATATACAATATTAGTATCTAGTTATTAAAAGTTATAACCTGTCTCAGTATACTTGTTTGTCCTCTACGAGTGAGTTCCATTACTTCTTACAGTAGTATCAGTAGCTCCTAATAGTATCTAGTTATTAAAAGTTATAACCTGTCTCAGTAATACTTCTTTGTCCTCTACGAGTTGCAGTTCCATTACTTCTTACAGTAGTATCAGTAGCTCCTAATGTTACAGTTATATATACAATATTAGTATCTAGTTATTAAAAGTTATAACCTGTCTCAGTAATACTTCCTTGTCCTCTACGAGTTCCAGTTCCATAGTACTTTACAGTTTCTTCAGTATTTCCAGTAGCTATAAAGAATAAATATAGTATCAGTATTGTCCTCTACGAAATAATATTAGTACTCCTAATCAGTTATTATTATACTCAGTAATACTCCTTTGTCCTCTACGAGTTCAGTTCCATTACTTCTTACAGTAGTATCAGTAGCTCCTAATGTTACAGTTATATATACAATATTAGTATCTAGTTATAAAAAGTTATAACCTTATATACTCCTCTATTAGTAGCTCGATGTTACCCCGATATATACAATATTAGTATCTAGTTATTAAAGTTATAACAGTTCCATTACTTCTTACAGTAGTATCAGTAGCTCCTAATGTTACAGTTATATATACAATATTAGTATCTAGTTATTAAAAGTTATAACCTGTCTCAGTAATACTTCTTTGTCCTCTACGAGTTGCCTTCCATTACTTCTTACAGTAGTATCAGTAGCTCCTAATGTTACAGTTATATATACAATATTAGTATCTAAAAGTTATAACCTAGAGTAATACTTCTACGAGTTCAGTTCATTACTTCCATTACTTCTTATATACAGTAGTATCAGTATAACCTGTCTCAGTAATGTTACAGTTAGTATACTTCTTACAGTATATAGCTCCTAATGTTACAGTTATATATACAATATTAGTATCTAGTTATTAAAAGTTATAACCTGTCTCAGTAATACTCCTTTGTCCTCTACGAGTTCCAGTTCCATTACTTCTTACAGTAGTATCAGTAGCTCCTAATGTTACAGTTATATATACAATATTAGTATCTAGTTATTAAAAGTTATAACCTGTCTCAGTATTACTTCTTTGTCCTCTACGAGTTGCAGTTCCATTACTTCTTACAGTAGTATCAGTAGCTCCTAATGTTACAGTTATATATACAATATTAGTATCTAGTTATTAAAAGTTATAACCTGTCTCAGTAATACTCCTTTGTCCTCTACGAGTTGCAGTTCCATTACTTCTTACAGTAGTATCAGTAGCTCCTAATGTTACAGTTATATATACAATATTAGTATCTAGTTATTAAAAGTTATAACCTGTCTCAGTAATACTTCTTTGTCCTCTACGAGTTGCAGTTCCATTACTTCTTACAGTAGTATCAGTAGCTCCTAATGTTACAGTTATATATACAATATTAGTATCTAGTTATTAAAAGTTATAACCTGTCTCAGTAATACTTCTTTGTCCTCTACGAGTTCCAGTTCCATTACTTCTTACAGTAGTATCAGTAGCTCCTAATGTTACAGTTATATATACAATATTAGTATCTAGTTATTAAAAGTTATAACCTATCTCAGTAATACTCCTTTGTCCTCTACGAGTTGCAGTTCCATTACTTCTTACAGTAGTATCAGTAGCTCCTAATGTTACAGTTATATATACAATATTAGTATCTAGTTATTAAAAGTTATAACCTGTCTCAGTAATACTTCTTTGTCCTCTACGAGTTCCAGTTCCATTACTTCTTACAGTAGTATCAGTAGCTCCTAATGTTACAGTTATATATACAATATTAGTATCTAGTTATTAAAAGTTATAACCTATCTCAGTAATACTCCTTTGTCCTCTACGAGTTGCAGTTCCATTACTTCTTACAGTAGTATCAGTAGCTCCTAATGTTACAGTTATATATACAATATTAGTATCTAGTTATTAAAAGTTATAACCTGTCTCAGTAATACTTCTTTGTCCTCTACGAGTTCCAGTTCCATTACTTCTTACAGTAGTATCAGTAGCTCCTAATGTTACAGTTATATATACAATATTAGTATCTAGTTATTAAAAGTTATAACCTATCTCAGTAATACTCCTTTGTCCTCTACGAGTTGGAGTTCCATTACTTCTTACAGTAGTATCAGTAGCTCCTAATGTTACAGTTATATATACAATATTAGTATCTAGTTATTAAAAGTTATAACCTGTCTCAGTAATACTTCTTTGTCCTCTACGAGTTCCAGTTCCATTACTTCTTACAGTAGTATCAGTAGCTCCTAATGTTACAGTTATATATACAATATTAGTATCTAGTTATTAAAAGTTATAACCTGTCTCAGTAATACTTCTTTGTCCTCTACGAGTTCCAGTTCCATTACTTCTTACAGTAGTATCAGTAGCTCCTAATGTTACAGTTATATATACAATATTAGTATCTAGTTATTAAAAGTTATAACCTGTCTCAGTAATACTCCTTTGTCCTCTACGAGTTGGAGTTCCATTACTTCTTACAGTAGTATCAGTAGCTCCTAATGTTACAGTTATATATACAATATTAGTATCTAGTTATTAAAAGTTATAACCTGTCTCAGTAATACTCCTTTGTCCTCTACGAGTTCCAGTTCCATTACTTCTTACAGTAGTATCAGTAGCTCCTAATGTTACAGTTATATATACAATATTAGTATCTAGTTATTAAAAGTTATAACCTGTCTCAGTAATACTCCTTTGTCCTCTACGAGTTGCAGTTCCATTACTTCTTACAGTAGTATCAGTAGCTCCTAATGTTACAGTTATATATACAATATTAGTATCTAGTTATTAAAAGTTATAACCTGTCTCAGTAATACTCCTTTGTCCTCTACGAGTTCCAGTTCCATTACTTCTTACAGTAGTATCAGTAGCTCCTAATGTTACAGTTATATATACAATATTAGTATCTAGTTATTAAAAGTTATAACCTGTCTCAGTAATACTCCTTTGTCCTCTACGAGTTCCAGTTCCATTACTTCTTACAGTAGTATCAGTAGCTCCTAATGTTACAGTTATATATACAATATTAGTATCTAGTTATTAAAAGTTATAA
Organism: Gigantopelta aegis; assembly: GCF_016097555.1. Taxonomy (NCBI): domain Eukaryota; kingdom Metazoa; phylum Mollusca; class Gastropoda; order Neomphalida; family Peltospiridae; genus Gigantopelta; species Gigantopelta aegis. The sequence goes on along the minus strand of NW_024534066.1, from coordinate 14,640 downwards.
CCTGTCTCAGTAATACTTCTTTGTCCTCTACGAGTTCCAGTTCCATTACTTCTTACAGTAGTATCAGTAGCTCCTAATGTTACAGTTATATATACAATATTAGTATCTAGTTATTAAAAGTTATAACCTGTCTCAGTAATACTCCTTTGTCCTCTACGAGTTGGAGTTCCATTACTTCTTACAGTAGTATCAGTAGCTCCTAATGTTACAGTTATATATACAATATTAGTATCTAGTTATTAAAAGTTATAACCTGTCTCAGTAATACTTCTTTGTCCTCTACGAGTTCCAGTTCCATTACTTCTTACAGTAGTATCAGTAGCTCCTAATGTTACAGTTATATATACAATATTAGTATCTAGTTATTAAAAGTTATAACCTGTCTCAGTAATACTCCTTTGTCCTCTACGAGTTGGAGTTCCATTACTTCTTACAGTAGTATCAGTAGCTCCTAATGTTACAGTTATATATACAATATTAGTATCTAGTTATTAAAAGTTATAACCTGTCTCAGTAATACTTCTTTGTCCTCTACGAGTTCCAGTTCCATTACTTCTTACAGTAGTATCAGTAGCTCCTAATGTTACAGTTATATATACAATATTAGTATCTAGTTATTAAAAGTTATAACCTGTCTCAGTAATACTCCTTTGTCCTCTACGAGTTCCAGTTCCATTACTTCTTACAGTAGTATCAGTAGCTCCTAATGTTACAGTTATATATACAATATTAGTATCTAGTTATTAAAAGTTATAACCTGTCTCAGTAATACTTCTTTGTCCTCTACGAGTTCCAGTTCCATTACTTCTTACAGTAGTATCAGTAGCTCCTAATGTTACAGTTATATATACAATATTAGTATCTAGTTATTAAAAGTTATAACCTGTCTCAGTAATACTTCTTTGTCCTCTACGAGTTCCAGTTCCATTACTTCTTACAGTAGTATCAGTAGCTCCTAATGTTACAGTTATATATACAATATTAGTATCTAGTTATTAAAAGTTATAACCTGTCTCAGTAATACTTCTTTGTCCTCTACGAGTTCCAGTTCCATTACTTCTTACAGTAGTATCAGTAGCTCCTAATGTTACAGTTATATATACAATATTAGTATCTAGTTATTAAAAGTTATAACCTGTCTCAGTAATACTTCTTTGTCCTCTACGAGTTCCAGTTCCATTACTTCTTACAGTAGTATCAGTAGCACCTAATGTTACAGTTATATATACAATATTAGTATCTAGTTATTAAAAGTTATAACCTGTCTCAGTATTACTTCTTTGTCCTCTACGAGTTGGAGTTCCATTACTTCTTACAGTAGTATCAGTAGCTCCTAATGTTACAGTTATATATACAATATTAGTATCTAGTTATTAAAAGTTATAACCTGTCTCAGTAATACTTCTTTGTCCTCTACGAGTTCCAGTTCCATTACTTCTTACAGTAGTATCAGTAGCTCCTAATGTTACAGTTATATATACAATATTAGTATCTAGTTATTAAAAGTTATAACCTGTCTCAGTAATACTCCTTTGTCCTCTACGAGTTGGAGTTCCATTACTTCTTACAGTAGTATTAGTAGCTCCTAATGTTACAGTTATATATACAATATTAGTATCTAGTTATTAAAAGTTATAACCTGTCTCAGTAATACTTCTTTGTCCTCTACGAGTTGCAGTTCCATTACTTCTTACAGTAGTATCAGTAGCTCCTAATGTTACAGTTATATATACAATATTAGTATCTAGTTATTAAAAGTTATAACCTGTCTCAGTAATACTTCTTTGTCCTCTACGAGTTCCAGTTCCATTACTTCTTACAGTAGTATCAGTAGCTCCTAATGTTACAGTTATATATACAATATTAGTATCTAGTTATTAAAAGTTATAACCTGTCTCAGTAATACTTCTTTGTCCTCTACGAGTTCCAGTTCCATTACTTCTTACAGTAGTATCAGTAGCTCCTAATGTTACAGTTATATATACAATATTAGTATCTAGTTATTAAAAGTTATAACCTGTCTCAGTAATACTTCTTTGTCCTCTACGAGTTCCAGTTCCATTACTTCTTACAGTAGTATCAGTAGCTCCTAATGTTACAGTTATATATACAATATTAGTATCTAGTTATTAAAAGTTATAACCTGTCTCAGTAATACTTCTTTGTCCTCTACGAGTTCCAGTTCCATTACTTCTTACAGTAGTATCAGTAGCTCCTAATGTTACAGTTATATATACAATATTAGTATCTAGTTATTAAAAGTTATAACCTGTCTCAGTAATACTCCTTTGTCCTCTACGAGTTGGAGTTCCATTACTTCTTACAGTAGTATCAGTAGCTCCTAATGTTACAGTTATATATACAATATTAGTATCTAGTTATTAAAAGTTATAACCTGTCTCAGTAATACTTCCTTTGTCCTCTACGAGTTCCAGTTCCATTACTTCTTACAGTAGTATCAGTAGCTCCTAATGTTACAGTTATATATACAATATTAGTATCTAGTTATTAAAAGTTATAACCTATCTCAGTAATACTCCTTTGTCCTCTACGAGTTGGAGTTCCATTACTTCTTACAGTAGTATCAGTAGCTCCTAATGTTACAGTTATATATACAATATTAGTATCTAGTTATTAAAAGTTATAACCTGTCTCAGTAATACTCCTTTGTCCTCTACGAGTTGCAGTTCCATTACTTCTTACAGTAGTATCAGTAGCTCCTAATGTTACAGTTATATATACAATATTAGTATCTAGTTATTAAAAGTTATAACCTGTCTCAGTAATACTCCTTTGTCCTCTACGAGTTCCAGTTCCATTACTTCTTACAGTAGTATCAGTAGCTCCTAATGTTACAGTTATATATACAATATTAGTATCTAGTAGTTATTAAAAGTTATAACCTGTCTCAGTAATACTTCTTTGTCCTCTATGAGTTCCAGTTCCATTACTTCTTACAGTAGTATCAGTAGCTCCTAATGTTACAGTTATATATACAATATTAGTATCTAGTTATTAAAAGTTATAACCTGTCTCAGTAATACTTCTTTGTCCTCTACGAGTTCCAGTTCCATTACTTCTTACAGTAGTATCAGTAGCTCCTAATGTTACAGTTATATATACAATATTAGTATCTAGTTATTAAAAGTTATAACCTGTCTCAGTAATACTTCTTTGTCCTCTACGAGTTCCAGTTCCATTACTTCTTACAGTAGTATCAGTAGCTCCTAATGTTACAGTTATATATACAATATTAGTATCTAGTTATTAAAAGTTATAACCTGTCTCAGTAATACTTCTTTGTCCTCTACGAGTTCCAGTTCCATTACTTCTTACAGTAGTATCAGTAGCACCTAATGTTACAGTTATATATACAATATTAGTATCTAGTTATTAAAAGTTATAACCTGTCTCAGTATTACTCCTTTGTCCTCTACGAGTTGGAGTTCCATTACTTCTTACAGTAGTATCAGTAGCTCCTAATGTTACAGTTATATATACAATATTAGTATCTAGTTATTAAAAGTATATAACCTGTCTCAGTAATACTCCTTTGTCCTCTACGAGTTGCAGTTCCATTACTTCTTACAGTAGTATCAGTAGCTCCTAATGTTACAGTTATATATACAATATTAGTATCTAGTTATTAAAAGTTATAACCTATCTCAGTAATACTCCTTTGTCCTCTACGAGTTGGAGTTCCATTACTTCTTACAGTAGTATCAGTAGCTCCTAATGTTACAGTTATATATACAATATTAGTATCTAGTTATTAAAAGTTATAACCTGTCTCAGTAATACTCCTTTGTCCTCTACGAGTTGAAGTTCCATTACTTCTTACAGTAGTATCAGTAGCTCCTAATGTTACAGTTATATATACAATATTAGTATCTAGTTATTAAAAGTTATAACCTGTCTCAGTATTACACCTTTGTCCTCTACGAGTTCCAGTTCCATTACTTCTTACAATAGTATCAGTAGCTCCTAATGTTACAGTTATATATACAATATTAGTATCTAGTTATTAAAAGTTATAACCTGTCTCAGTATTACTTCTTTGTCCTCTACGAGTTGCAGTTCCATTACTTCTTACAGTAGTATCAGTAGCTCCTAATGTTACAGTTATATATACAATATTAGTATCTAGTTATTAAAAGTTATAACCTGTCTCAGTAATACTTTTTTGTCCTCTACGAGTTCCAGTTCCATTACTTCTTACAGTAGTATCAGTAGCTCCTAATGTTACAGTTATATATACAATATTAGTATCTAGTTATTAAAAGTTATAACCTGTCTCAGTAATACTCCTTTGTCCTCTACGAGTTGCAGTTCCATTACTTCTTACAGTAGTATCAGTAGCTCCTAATGTTACAGTTATATATACAATATATTAGCATCTAGTTATTAAAAGTTATAACCTGTCTCAGTATTACACCTTTGTCCTCTACGAGTTGCAGTTCCATTACTTCTTACAGTAGTATTAGTAGCTCCTAATGTTACAGTTATATATACAATATTAGCATCTAGTTATTAAAAGTTATAACCTGTCTCAGTATTACACCTTTGTCCTCTACGAGTTGCAGTTCCATTACTTCTTACAGTAGTATTAGTAGCTCCTAATGTTACAGTTATATATACAATATTAGCATCTAGTTATTAAAAGTTATAACCTGTCTCAGTATTACACCTTTGTCCTCTACGAGTTCCAGTTCCATTACTTCTTACAATAGTATCAGTAGCACCTAATGTTACAGTTATATATACAATATTAAGTCCGACTAGTTTAGAGAATCCTACTATTAAATGAGTTTGCTCTCCAAATTGTAATTTAGCCACAGTTAGGGTATCAGATTTTTATTCTGACACAGTTCACTAGCACTGGTTTGTTTAGCTTTCAATATGTGGCTAATAAACACACTACCACCAAACACCTATAACAATAATATTTTAAACAATACATAATATAATTTGCTTTTGTCTTATAGCTATTTTGTACCAATGGCAGAGTATAATATGAGACAATTTAAATTGCTCTCTCTCTCTAAGAGAATTCCTCAAACAGAGGAAACATTTACCCATCAAACCTCAGCCTGCTTTTATCCTTTATATTTACGTGTTGAAATCATGTGACTGGGTGTTGGCAAAATGGGATCATCAGACAGGGGTAACACTTCACTATTGAGTAGTCAAAATTTTGACTAAAATTTGAGGTAAAGAATGCGTCGATCACATGGGAAAATGACTAAATAGTTTAGGTTTTGTACAAGTGAGTCAGATAATACATATGGCACATATAGCTCAACCTGTTTTTGGAGCCACACACCAGTTTATAATTGTCATTGAAATGATCATATTCAGAATAACCACCTATATATCCCTCATTGTGGGCACGGTCTTCTTTCCGTTCCAATGGACTTGCTGGTGTAGACTATCAATAATATCCTTGGAATTGTAAGGATTCTTGAAGTTTTGAGATTTCTGTCTCTTTTTCCTAATCTGTTATAACTGTATACACTGGAGCACTACTATACTGCAGATTTTATCTTAAAATGATCCATTTTTTAGGACAATTTAATAGGATTCTGCATATCCATTATGTTCCTTTGTCTTATTTCTGTAAGCAATTATCGTTTGTTTTAAAAGACTTCTAACAACAGAAACTAAAATACAGACTCAGTTTTGTCTTGGCAAATTTTATGTGGAGAATGTAACAAAAATAACACATTATCAAATAAATTGAATAAATCAAAAGGTGGTCATGATGGGCAGTTTACCAGTTCTTGTAGTATGTACTTGATGGTACATCCTACTATCTTGACAGCACAAACAGTAACATAATGATTGCCACTGAACTGAAAATAGAAATGCAAGCACTATACCATATAGTTTATAATAGACACCACATGTAATATGTCCTTTTTCTGAGAAGTCGTTTGTTAAATTACACACACTGCAGCAAAGTTCCAGAGTAATTAACAGTCTTTGGTAAAATGTCAACAGTCATATAACCTTCTTTACCATATACATCACTACAGGGCTATAGGGAAGTAAAATGGATGGTAAAATTTCTTTAAATCCTAACAACGAAAGATATATATTAACACACGAACTTATAAATTATTGTACCTTTTATGTAGCAAAGCATGCTGATATACTGCACTACTGTAATAGCTAACTTCCACCAGCTTTTAGACATAATCTAATTTGGTAAGATTCTATAGAAAATGTGAGCAATTACATTTATATATATATAACAAATATACCCCATTCAAGTCGAATTTGATCTGATTCTATATATTTTTTGCTAAACATGTATGTTAGTGAGAAATGGCTTTGATTATTTAACAGCCTTTGAAATAGTGTTTAAAATACACAAAGTGCGGGTAATATGTAAAAGATACTGTTTGCATTCCAGTGTTAACAAGCATTTCGACATGCATTCTCCAACTATAACAGAAACTGTACAAATTGTTAAAAAAGTGGAAAAAAGGACAAAGAATAAAGCAAACCAATTAAAAAGAGGCTTTAGTATAACTGTGAAAAAAACATTAAAGTTATGAGGCTGGCCACATTTGCTATATTATTGATACAACTTTTTGCCATAACAATTTCAAACTTTACAATCTACTAGCCAAACTACAGAGCTACTATATTATATACGCTTCAAAAAAGAATGAGCTGAGGATTGACAGTACTCTCAGTACATCATAGCTAGGATACCTATGATGCTCCAGACGACACCAACGTGGAGGTGGTACTGTATTGCCGTCCACCCACCCTTCCACCTCTCATTCTTTTTTATTGGCCTAATATGCTCAAAAGACATCTGTTAAGGGCTTAATATGCTCAAAATACATCTTTTAATGGCCTACTATGCTCAAAATACATCTTTTAATGGCCTAATATGCTCAAAATACATCGATTAATAGCCTAATATGCTCAAAAACACATCTTTTAATGGCCAAATATGCTCAAACTACAACTTTAATGGCCTAATATGCTCAAATGCATCTTTTAATGGCGTAATATGCTCGAATGCATCTTATGATGGCCTAATATGTTCGAAATACATCTTTCAATGGCCTAACATGATCATCTTTTAATGGCCATGCTCAAACTACATCTTTTAATGGCCTAACATTGATCGTCTTTTAATGGCCTAACATTGATCATGATTTAATGGCCTAACATAATCATCTTTTAATGGTTACATTAGGACACAGTAGATGGGTCAATTGCATTAGAAAGCAGTAGATGGGACAATTACATTAGAACACAGTTGATGGGACAATTAGGACGTTAGAACACAGTTGATGGGACAATTACGTTAGAACACAAATGATGGGACAATTACGTTAGAACACAAATGATGGGACATTAGAACACAGACACACAGTAGGACACAGTAGACAGGACAGTTACTTTAGAACAGTAGATAGGGCAGTTACATTAGAACACAATAGACAGGACAGTTACATTAGAGGACACATTAGATGGGACAGTCAAGCTAGGACACAGTTGATGGGACAGTCACAATAGGACACAAGTAGATTAGGACACAGTTGATTAGGATAGTTACATAAGAACACAGTTGATGGGACAGTTACTTGAGGACACAGTACATGGGACAATTACAATAGGACACAGTAGATCAGGACAGTACAATAGGACACAGTAGATGGGGACAGTCACATTAGGACATAGTAGATGACACAGTATATGGGACAGACAAACTAGACACAGTTGATGGGACAGTCACAATAGGACACAGTTGATAGGACATTAGTTACACAGTTGATGGGATAGTTACATTAGAACACAGTTGATGGGACAATTACATGAGGACACAATAGATGGGACAGTTACAATAGGACACAGTAAGTAGACAGGACAGTTACTTTAGGACACAGTAGATTGGGCAGTTACATTAGAACACAGTTGATGGGACAGTTACGTTAGAACACAGTTGATGGGACAGTTTAATTTACTTTATGACACAGTACAAGGACACAGTAGATGGACAGTTACTTTAGACACAGTAGATAGGGCAGTTACATTAGAACACAGTAGATGGGACAGTTACATTAGGACACAGTAGATGGGACAGTCACATTAGAGGACACAGTAGATGGGACAGTATATGGGACAGTTAGGACACAGTAGATGGGACAGTTACATTAGAACACAGTAGATGGGACAGTTACATTAGGACACAGTTGATGGGACAGTTACATTAGGACACAGTTGATGGGACAATTACACAGTTTAGGACACAGTACATCAGGACAGTTACATTAGAACACAGTAGATGGGACAGTTACATTAGAACACAGTAGATGGGACAGTTACATAGTAGAACACAGTAGATGGGACAGTTACATTAGAGGACACAGTAGATGGGACAGTTACATTAGGACACAGTAGATGGGACAGTTTACAATTTAGGACACAGTAGATGGGACAGTTACATTAGAACACAGTAGATGGGACAGTTACATTAGAACACAGTAGATGGGGACAGTTACATTAGGACACACAGTAGATGGGACAGTTACATTATGACACAGTTGATGGGACAGTTACATTAGACACACATTAGATAGATGGGACAGTTACATTAGAACACAGTAGATGGGACAGTTACATTAGACACAGTAGATGGGACAGTAGACATTAGAAGACACAGATGTAGATGGGACAGTTACATTAGAACAGTAGATGGGACAGTTACATTAGAACACAGTAGATGGGACAGTTACATTAGAACACAGTAGATGGGACAGTTACATTAGAACACAGTAGATGGGACAGTACAGTTACATTAGGACACAGTAGATGGGACAGTTTACATTAGAACACAGTAGATGGGGATTACATTAGAACACAGTAGATGGGACAGTTACACACTAGAAACAGTTTAGATGGGACAGTTAATTAGACACAGTAGTTCATTAGAACACAGTAGATGGACAGTTTCATTAGAACACAGTAGATGGGACAGTTTCATTAGAACACAGTAGATGGACAGTTTCATTAGAACACAGTAGATGGGACAGTTACATTTTAGGACACAGTAGATGGGACAGTTACATTAGAACACAGTAGATGGACAGTTATTTCATTAGAGACACAGTAGAGAGGGACAGTTAGATTAGACACAGTACATTAGATTCATTAGACACAGTAGATGGGACAGTTACATTAGAACAGTAGATGGGACAGTTACATTAGAACACAGTAGATGGGACAGTTACATTAGGACACAGTAGATTGGACAGTTACATTAGGACACAGTAGATGGGACAGTTATTTAGAACACAGTAGATGGGACAGTTTACATTAGAACACAGTAGATGGGACAGTTAGTTACATTAGAATTAGGACACATTAGATAGGACAGTACAATTAGACACAGTCAGGGACATTACATTAAGAACACAGTAGATGGACAGTTACATTAGAACAGACACAGTAGATGGGACAGTTACATTAGAACACAGTAGATGGGACAGTTACATTAGGACACAGTTCATGGGACAGTTACATTAGAACACAGTAGATGGGACAGTTTCATTAGAACACAGTAGATGGGACAGTTACATTAGAACACAGTAGATGGGACAGTTACATAGAACACAGTAGATGATACAGTTTCATTAGAACACAGTAGATGGGACAGTTACATTAGAACACAGTAGATGGGACAGTTAGAACACAGTAGATAGGACAGTTTGGGATTAGAACACAGAAACAGTAGATGGGACAGTTACATTAGAACAGTAGTAGATGACATGTTAGAACACATAGATCGGACAGTTACATTAGACAGTTACAAGAGAGTTACATTAGAACACAGTAGATGGGACAGTTACATTAGAACACAGTAGATGAGACAGTTTCATTAGAACACAGTAGATGGGACAGTTACATTAGAACACAGTAGATGATGACAGTTTCATTAGAAACACAGTAGATGGGACAGTTTCATTAGAACACAGTAGATGGGACAGTTTCATTAGAACAGTAAATAGAGTAGATGGGGGACAGTTTCATTAGAACACACAGTAGATGGGACAATTACTTAGAACACAGTAGTTTCATTAGAACACAGTAGATGGGACAGTTTTATTAGAACACAGTAGATGGGACAGTTTCATTAGAACACAGTAGATGGGACAGTTTTTGAACACATTAGAACACAGTAGATGGGACAGTTTCATTAGAACACAGTAGATGGGACAGTTACATTAGAACACATTAGGACAATAGACAGTTTCATTAGAACACAGTAGATGGGACAGTTACATTAGAACACAGTAGATGGGACAGTTACATTAGAACACAGTAGATGGGACAGTTAAATGACACAGATAGATGGGACAGTTACATTAGAACACAGTAGATGGGACAATTACATTAGGACACAGTAGATCAGACAAGTTACATTAGGACACAGTAGACAAGACAGTTACATTAAAAGGACAGTAGATATGACAGTTACTATAGGACACAGTAGATGGGACAGTTTCATTAGAACACACAGTAGATGGGACAGTTTCATTAGAACACAGTAGATGGGACAGTTTCATTAGAACACAGTAGATTTCATTAGAACACAGTAGATGGGACAGTTTCATTAGAACACAGTTAGATGGGACAGTTACATTAGAACACTAGAAATCAGTCATTGGACAGTTACAGTTACATTAGAACACTAGAAATGAGCTCATTGGACAGTTACATTAGAACACAGTAGAGTTATTTAGGGACACAGTAGATCAGACAAGTTACATTAGGGACACAGTAGACAAGAGAGTTACATTAAAACACAGTAGATGAAGTTACTATAGGACAGTTACTATAGGACACACAGTAGATGAGACAGTTAAATTAGAACACAGTAGATGGGACATTACATTAGAACACAGTAGATGGGACACAGTTTCATTAGAACACAGTAGATGGTACAGTTTTATTAGAACACACTAGATGGGACAGTTACATTAGAACACAGTAGATGGACAGTTACATTAGAACACAGTAGATGGGGACAGTTACATTAGACACAGTAGATGGGACAGTTACATTAGAACACAGTAGATGGGACAGTTACGTTAGACACAGTAGATGGGACAGTTACATTAGAACACAGTAGACAGGAGATTACATTTTGAACACAGTAGATGGGACAGTTACATTAGAACACAGTAGATGGACAGTTATCACAGAGAACAGACACACAGTAGATGGGACAGTTTATTAGAACACAGTACAGTTATGGTACATGTTTTTAGTATTAGAACACAGTAGATGGGACAGTTACATTAGAACACAGTAGATTGGACAGTTACATTAGAACACAGTAGATGGGACAATTACTTTAGGACACAGTAGATGGGACAGTTATGTTAGAACACAGTAGAATTAATGAGTCTAGAATTAGAACACAGTAGATGTTAAGACAGTTACATAAAACACATTAGATAAGAAGATAATTTAGAACACACATAACATGTAAAAATTATTACATTAGAACAAAATTAAAATGCTCTAGTAAATACATGTCAGTTAAGACATATATACAAGTAAATTAATATATCAGTTAAGACATGAATATACAGTAAACAGTAATATCTAGACAGTTAAGCTGCTTAAGACAGTAGATTAGTAAAATTAATATACTTTAGCTAAGATAAAGGCTTGTCAGTTAGTTAAGACACATGCATATCAAGTAAAATAAAAACTCTAGAAAAGCTAAGATAAAAGCTTGTCAGTTAAGACATGCATATACAAGTAAATTATTAATATACTCTAGAAAAAAACTAAGATAAAGATTGGACACAGTTAAGACATGCATATACAAGTAAAATTAAATGCTCTAGAAAAGCTAAGATAAAGGCTTGTCAGTTAAGACATGCATATACAAGTAAAAATTTTAAATACTCTAGAAAAGCTAAGATAAAAGCTTGTCAGTTAAGACATGCATATACAAGTAAATTATTAATATACTCTAGAAAAGCTAAGATAAAGGCTTGTCAGTTAAGACATGAATATACAAGTAAAATTAAAATGCTCTAGAAAAGCTAAGATAAAGGCTTGTCAGTTAAGACATGCATATACAAGTAAATATTAATATACTCTAGAAAAGCTAAGATAAAAGCTTGTCAGTTAAGACATGAATATACAAGTAAAATTAAAATGCTCTAGAAAAGCTAAGATAAAAGCTTGCCAGTTAAGACATGCATATATAAGTAAAATTAAAATGCTCTAGAAAAGCTAAGATAAAGGCTTGTAACATATAATTTGTGATTACAGTTACTCTTGACTAAATATTGTTACTCCTTAGATCACCATCTTTGTTGTAGAAACAAAATACCAACATCACTGTAGAGGTAGTAAAAGAATTATTTCACAGCAGTTATAAGAGAATTATATCATAAGTAAATTATTAATAACATCCAATAAGTGGTAGATATAACTTACAAGATGTTGGTGAGACTGAGAGCCTCCAGGAGATAGATAGTCCGTCATATAGAGCAGCAACCATAGAAAGTCCGTGATATAGAACAGCAACCATAGAAAAGAAACAAATACATTATTTGTCCTAACTCACCATTAAAAGGAACACCATCTTCAATATATGTTCCTAAATGATTATAAATTTATTATATACTATCTGTTATGAGGTATAACTTACCAGTAGCCAGGGTTTCCTTATAGATATATAAATTTTCTTTCTATATATATGTATATATGTAAAAAATAACAGTGATTATTTTGTTAAAAATTTATGTATAACTCAGAATTATATTGTAGTGGCTGTATATATTAAATTATGTAGCTAAGAGACTACCAGTAATATAATTATAAAAAACAATTATTGCATGTAGAATATATCAAACTTACAAGGTAACAGTTGAGAGAACATCACCAGATCATCTTAGAAGATAAAAATCTAACTACATAATGAAATATATAGTGTTGGATAACATTGGTTAGAATGTTATATACACAACTCACAACCAGTTTAGTTTTACTAGATATATAACATTAAATGAAAGCACGGTAACAAACAATGATCATCTACTTAACAAGTAAACAGTTAATAACATCATGCTTAGAACTCTGAGGGACATTATTACAATTCTAGCTGACAATAAGTAACCAGTAAATTTAGAACAATATAACAAGTTTGAATAGACAGGATGGTTACATAAGGACACAGTAATGACGACAGCTACATTAGAAAACAACATACAGTAGACAATAAAGTTACATTAGGTCACAGTAGATGGGACAATTACATTAGGACACATTAGACAGGACTGATACATTAGGACAAAGTGGATGAGACAATTATTACAACACAGTAAACAAGAAAGACAAATAGCATTATCACATAGCAAACGGAATAAATATATAGGGACACAGTAGATAGGAAAATTACTTTAGTACACAGTAGACAGGACAAATACAGTAGGACAGAGTAAATGGAAAATTACATTAGGTCACAGTAGATGAGACAAATACATTAGGAGACAGTAGACGAGCAGTTACATTAGGACACAGCAGAGAGGACAATTATATTAAGACATGAGAGAGTTACATTATGACACAATAGAAGACACAATTACATTTGAATAGAGTAGACAAGTACATTAGACACGTTAAGACACAGTACATTTGACAATATAAAACACATTAGAAGGGACAGTTACATTAGGACAGTAGGACACTGTAGAAGAAACATTTACATTTAGACACAGCAGACGAGACAAGTATATTAGAACACAGTAGAAGGGACATTTACATTGAATAGTAGACGGGACAGTTATATTAGAACACAGTAGAAGGGACATTTACAATTGAATAGCAGACGAGACAAGTATATTAGAACACAGTAGAAGGGACATTTACAATTTAATATAGTAGGACACTGTAGAAGAGACATTTACATTTGAATTATAGTAGACAAGACACATTGAAGACACAGTACATTGACAATTACAGTACACTGACATTTAGAAGGGACAATACATTTATACACAGTATATTGACAATTATAGGACACAGTAGAAGTGACAATTACATTAGGACACAGTATATTGACAATTATAGAACACAGTAGAAGTGACAATTACATTAGGACACAGTATATTGACAATTATAGAACACAGTAGAAGTGACAATTACATTAGGACACAGTAGAGATTTACATTATAGAACACAGTAGAAGGGACAATTACATTTAGAGCACATTAGACAAGACAAGTACATTAGGATACAGTAGACAGGAAAATTACAGTAGGACATAGTATGGACAATATGCATTAGGAGATAGTAGACAAGTAGTTAGAATAGGACACAGCAGACAGCACGATTACATTAAGAGCAGACAAGTACAATTACATTAACAAGCAGACAGACACAATTACATTAGGACACAAAGGGACAGTCACAATAGGACATAGTAGACAGGACATTTATACTAAGGACATACATTGGACAGAATATACTGACAATTATATTAGAACACAGTAGTTGAGACAATTATTTAGGACACAGTAGAAGGTAACTTAAGTACATCAGGATACAGCAGATGGGACAATTATGTTAGGACACAGTAGATGGGACAGTTAT
>NW_024534065.1:0-25542 GCF_016097555.1 Gigantopelta aegis | reverse complement strand
TGTTATTACCATACAAACAGCAGTGCGTGGTCACTGTTATTACAATACTTACCATACAAACAGCAGTACGTGGCCACTGTTATTACCACACAAACAGCAGTACGTGGTCACTGTTATTACCACAGAAACAGCAGTACGTGGTCACTGTTATTACAAGACAAACAGCAGTACGTGGTCACTGTTATTACCACACAAACAGCAGTACGTGGTCACTGGTATTACAATACAAACAGCAGTACGTGGTCACTGTTATTACCATACAAACAGCAGTCCGCGGTCACTGTTATTACCATACAAACAGCAGTGCGCGGTCACTGTTATTACCATACAAACAGCAGTGCGCGGTCACTGTTATTACACTACAAACAGCAGTGCGCGGTCACTGTTATTACCATACAAACAGCAGTGCGTGGTCACTGTTATTACAATACAAACAGCAGTACGTGGTCACTGTTATTACAATACTTACCATACAAACAGCAGTACGTGGTCACTGTTATTACCACACAAACAGCAGTACGTTGTCACTGTTATTACCACACAAACAGCAGTACGTGGTTACTGTTATTGCAATACAAACAGCAGTACATGGTCACTGTTATTGCAATACAAACAGCAGTACGTGGTCACGGTTATTACCATACAAACAGCAGTACGCGGTTACTGTTATTACACTACAAACAGCAGTACGTGGTTACTGTTATTACCATACAAACAGCAGTACGTGGTTACTGTTATTACCATACAAACAGCAGTAAGTGGTTACTGTTATTACCATACAAACAGCAGTACGTGGTTACTGTTATTACTACATACCCTAACCCATAGTAGCCGCATTATTCATTTTGTTTTCTTGACAAAATAGTTTAGACGGTACATTAAATATCTTTAATATCTTCGGATTTTTGTTTATGAAGTAAAATTATTAAAATTACATTAAATTCTTTTCTTTCTTTTTAAAAAGAAAAACAGCCTAAAGCTTAAATATTGTATAAATGAAGTCAAATTTCGAAATGTTTGAACACAGTATTAAAAAGTATTGCTTTAGACATTCGTCAGTGCTTGCATATATTTGTTAAATAAATTTAATATTCTCTATACCATTTTCCCTTTTTTTTTTTTTTTCTATGTTAAACGTTTTTCCCAAGTTACATGCTTGAACCACGGTTGGTTACGTTTACATGGCTTATAAGCATTGATATACCAAGGTATATAATTTCTAAAACCATTGAGTAATTAACAACCCCAAAACCCCAAAACCATTGAGTAATTAAAAACCTTACTTTGTGTGGGAGTCTGTACCGGGATACGAACCCAGCACCTATCATCCTCATGGTTTATGGCTTCAAAAATGTGTATGAATGTTTGTTTAAATATAGTTCCCATAGAATCGGCCTTGCTCAGACGACATTGAATATTTTATTTTAACCTTGTATAGTCTTCTATATTATTATTATTATTTATTATTATTATTATTATTATATGTTGGGGTTGCGGGGTTTTGTGGACCGAATTAAGCAGAACAAAATCGTCTTACCTGTGCAGTGTTCATGGTATAAAATGTTACAGAAGGTAACACAACCTGCATACCACGCCAATATCTGTCATTTGAGTCAACTGATATTCATTGATCTAATTAATGAACTTTCTGTTTTTGCGTTGTTTTGAGATGTCTGCAAATACACAAACATTCGAGTACTTCAACCAATCAGTTATATTCTAGGAAAACGCCAAAATACTAATTTGACGCCAAGATAAATCATTACTGGATGTAACTAAACCTCTCAGCACATCTAGATGTCCTGGCAACGATATCACAAGATCTTAATACCCATACAAGTCAAGTGGAACAGATTGCAACATTCTTCAGTCAGTTATCAGATGACTAATATGAGTTTTCGTCAATACAACCAAACAAAACCATGCGTTACAATAGTTGCCTGTTCATTCTGTATAACAACCACGTCGGGAATCAAAGACATTGCCATTATAATACAAATGTTTCCCTTTTTATGTAGAATAGGCCAATTATTCTAATAAGCGAGGTATATTTTTAAATGCAGCAGTTATAAACACCGTCATATAAACCTGCTCCATCTCATAAAGTGACTAACCGTCCTCGATGGTGTACGTGTTAAGCCAATGGGTTAAGGCTGGTAGGCACAGAGTTCGTATCCCAATGCCGGATTAAGTCTAAAGTTAGTGCCACTATGCATACTTCTCTATTACTAACCAGAAAATACACCCTCAGTAACCTAAAACTAACGTATTTCAATCTGTACTGGATCTATAGTTTTTTTGTTTGTTTGTTTTGGTTAACGATACCACTAAAGCACATTGATTTATTAATCATCAGTAATTGGATATCAAACATTTGGTAATTTTGAGATATAGTTTTAGAGAAGAAATCCGCTACATTTGTCCATTAGTAGAAAGGGATCTTTTATATGCACCACCCCACAGACAGGATAAGACAGGCCTTTGATATTCCAGTCGTGGTGCACGGGCTGGAACAAGAAATACCCCAATGGACACACCGACGGGGATCGATCCTAGACCAATCGCACATCAGGCGAGCATTGTACTACTCGCTCCTGGATCTATAGAAGTATGAGGTTAAAGACAAATGAATTAATTAAACTTAACCATTATGTTTACTGCACTTACCAGTGCTTCTAGGAATTTATTTGTTTTAATAAAAGGAAGGAGTATAATATGTTTGGTGACACCTCAGCACATTTTAAACTACGGCTATTTAGTTTGATACTTTGTCGAGTTGAGTTTGTTTTGTTTAACGACACCTCTAGAGCACATTGATGTATTAATAATTGGCTATTGGATGTTAAACATTTAGTAATTTTGACATTATTATAGACTTGGGCAGAAAACACACGCGACATTTTTGTCATTAGTAGAAAGAGATCTTTTATATGCACTATCCCACAGACAGGATTGCACATACCATTGCATTTGATATACCAGTCGTGGTGCACTGGCTGGAACGAGAAATAGCCCAATGGGCCCACCGACGTGGATCGATCCTCGACTGACCGCGCATCTGGTGAGCGCATTACCACTGGGCTAGGTCTCGGCCCTATTTTATCAAGATAATTTGAGTGAGATAGAGAGGAAAGCTGTTACCATCACATACTAACAATGAATGAATGAATGAATGAATGTTTAACGACACCCCAGCACGAAAAATACATCGACTATGGTAATGCAAACAAATAAATTGATGATCAACATCAATATAAAGATTCAAGATTTAAATAAAAACAGTGTAAAGAACTGTGCAAAAATACAAATATCACAGATAGATACTGACTTTTACTCAAAATTGCAATTGTATCTCGAAGAAAACAAGGGGATTTGTGCTGTATTGGCCGTTCTCAAAGAGAATGTTACACCCCTGCACCACGGTGAGGTTACAGCACGCGCAGGGGCATACTAACAAAGGCATCAAGGGATCTTTTACATGCACGTTTCCATAGGCAGCATTTGATATACCAGTCGTGGGGCTCTGGTTGTAACGGGAGAAAACCCAAGTCTATACTGGACCATAGATACTGCGACCCATCGCGCCTCAGGCAAGTGTGCACTCTACAGACTGAGCTACTTCCTGCCCCTTTTCCGAATGAGGTCAAGATAGATGGGTCAGTATTGAATAATTTTGTTTAGATCACTATGACCTATTTGTTTACTAGGGGCGGGAAGTACCTATCTCAAGGCACTATTATTACCACTATAGTTATTTATATATATATTACTCTGGACCTCAATGATTACAAGAAAGAAAGAGACCCTATAATGTGACATTTCATCAACATTTAGTGTCCCGTTAAGCAATGCAAAGGTTACAATGTGACCACCGTCTCAGGGATATAGATATAAGCGTACTTCAAATGGATACGAATCAGCACACTATAATCAATGCACTGTATGTGTCACAGTCTGTGAGAATTGCATATTAATTAACTGGGTTATGTGCAGCTATTGTATAACAAGGCATATAACTGTCATCCACAGAGAAGGGTCTGCTTCAATATCACACAGTAACAAACTGTCATCCACAGAGAAGGGTCTGCTTCAATATCACACAAGGACAAACTGTCATCCACAGAGAAGGGTCTGCTTCAATTTCACACAGTAACAAACTGTCATCCACAGAGAAGGGTTTGCTTCAATTTCACACAGTAACAAACTGTCATCCACAGAGAAGGGTCTGCTTCAATACCACACAAGGACAAACTGTCATCCACAGAGAAGGGTCTGCTTCAATACCACACAAGGACATACTGTCATCCACAGAGAAGGTTCTGTTTCAATATCACATAGTAACAAACTGTCATCCACAGAGAAGGGTCTGCTTCAATACCACACAAGGACATACTGTCATCCACAGAGAAGGTTCTGTTTCAATATCACATAGTAACAAACTGTCATCCACAGAGAAGGGTCTGCTTCAATATCACACAAGGACAAACTGTCATCCACAGAGAAGGGTCTGCTTCAATACCACACAGTAACAAACTGTCATCCACAGAGAAGGATCTGCTTCAATATCACACAGTAACAAACTGTTATCCACAGAGAAGGGTCTGCTTCAATACCACACAGTAACAAACTGTCATCCACAGAGAAGGGTCTGCTTCAATATCACACAGTAACAAACTGTCATCCACAGAGAAGGGTCTGCTTCAATACCACACAATGACAAACTGTCATCCACAGAGAAGGGTCTGCTTCAATACAAACTGTCATCCACAGAGAAGGGTCTGCTTCAATACCACACAATGACAAACTGTCATCCACAGAGATCCAGAGGGATCTGCTTCAATCTGCTTCAATATGTCATCCACAGAGAAGGGTCTGCTTCAATACCACACAGTAACAAACTGTCATCCACAGAGAAGGGTCTGCTTCAATACACACAAGACAAACTGTCATCCACAGAGAAGGTCTGCTTCAATATCACACAATGACAAACTGTCATCCACAGAGAAGGGTCTGCTTCAATACCACACAATCCAGAGAGAAGGGTCTGACACACACTGTCATCCACAGAGAAGGGTCTGCTTCAATATCACACAGTGTCATCCACAGAGAAGGGTCTGTTCAATACCACACAGTAACAAACTGTCATCCACAGAGAAGGGTCTGCTTCAATATCACACAGTAACAAACTGTCATCCACAGAGAAGGGTCTGCTTCAATACCACACACAGAGAAGGTAGTAACAAACTGTCATCCACAGAGAAGGGTCTGCTTCAATACCACACAAGTACACAAGAGAAGGTTCTGTCATCCACAGAGAAGGGTCTGCTTCAATATCACACAAGGACAAACTGTCATCCACAGAGAAGGGTCTGCTTCAATACCACACAGTAACAAACTGTCATCCACAGAGAAGGGTCTGCTTCAATACCACACAGTAACACACACAGAGAAGGGTCTGCTTCACAAACTGTCATCCACAGAGAAGGGTCTGCTTCAATACCACACAATGACAAACTGTCATCCACAGAGAAGGGTCTGCTTCACACAGTAACAAACTGTCATCCACAGAGAAGGGTCTGCTTCAATATCACACAATGACAAACTGTCATCCACAGAGAAGGGTCTGCTTCAATACCACACAAGGACATACATCCACAGAGAAGGGTCTGCTTCAAAATCACACAGTAACAAACTGTCATCCACAGAGAAGGGTCTGCTTCAATATCACACAATGACAAACTGTCATCCACAGAGAAGGGTCTGCTTCAATATCACACAAGTAACAAACTGTCATCCACAGAGAAGGGTCTGCTTCAATACAAACTGTCACACAGAGAAGGGTCTGCTTCAATATCAAACTGTCATCCACAGAGAGGGTCTGCTTCAATATCACACAGTAACAAACTGTCATCCACAGAGAAGGGTCTGCTTCAATACCACACAAGGACAAACTGTCATCCACAGAGAAGGGTCTGCTTCAATATCACACAGTAACAAACTGTCATCCACAGAGAAGGGTCTGCTTCAATACCACACAGTAACAAACTGTCATCCACAGAGAAGGGTCTGCTTCAATATCACACAATGACAAACTGTCATCCACAGAGAAGGGTCTGCTTCAATATCACACAGTAACAAACTGTCATCCACAGAGAAGGGTCTGCTTCAATACCACACAATGACAAACTGTCATCCACAGAGAAGGGTCTGCTTCAATACCACACAATGACAAACTGTCATCCACAGAGAAGGGTCTGCTTCAATATCACACAAGGACAAACTGTCATCCACAGAGAAGGGTCTGCTTCAATATCACACAGTAACAAACTGTCATCCACAGAGAAGGGTCTGCTTCAATATCACACAGTAACAAACTGTCATCCACAGAGAAGGGTCTGCTTCAATATCACACAATGACAAACTGTCATCCACAGAGAAGGGTCTGCTTCAATATCACACAGTAACAAACTGTCATCCACAGAGAAGGGTCTGCTTCAATATCACACAATGACAAACTGTCATCCACAGAGAAGGGTCTGCTTCAATATCACACAGTAACAAACTGTCATCCACAGAGAAGGGTCTGCTTCAATACCACAGTAACAAACTGTCATCCACAGAGAAGGGTCTGCTTCAATACCACACAATGACAAACTGTCATCCACAGAGAAGGGTCTGCTTCAATATCACACAGTACAAACTGTCATCCACAGAGAAGGGTCTGCTTCAATACCACACAATCAAACTGTCATCCACAGAGAAGGGTCTGCTTCAATATCACACAATGACAAACTGTCATCCACAGAGAAGGGTCTGCTTCAATATCACACAGTAACAAACTGTCATCCACAGAGAAGGGTCTGCTTCAATACCACACAATGACAAACTGTCATCCACAGAGAAGGGTCTGCTTCAATACCACACAATGACAAACTGTCATCCACAGAGAAGGGTCTGCTTCAATACCACACAATGACAAACTGTCATCCACAGAGAAGGGTCTGCTTCAATAGCACACAGTAACAAACTGTCATCCACAGAGAAGGGTCTGCTTCAATATCACACAGTAACAAACTGTCATCCACAGAGAAGGGTCTGCTTCAATACCACACAGTAACAAACTGTCATCCACAGAGAAGGGTCTGCTTCAATACCACACAGTAACAAACTGTCATCCACAGAGAAGGGTCTGCTTCAATATCACACAGTAACAAACTGTCATCCACAGAGAAGGGTCTGCTTCAATATCACACAGTAACAAACTGTCATCCACAGAGAAGGGTCTGCTTCAATACCACACAATGACAAACTGTCATCCACAGAGAAGGGTCTGCTTCAATACCACACAATGACAAACTGTCATCCACAGAGAAGGGTCTGCTTCAATACCACACAATGACAAACTGTCATCCACAGAGAAGGGTCTGCTTCAATATCACACAGTAACAAACTGTCATCCACAGAGAAGGGTCTGCTTCAATACCACACAAGGACAAACTGTCATCCACAGAGAAGGGTCTGCTTCAATACCACACAGTAACAAACTGTCATCCACAGAGAAGGGTCTGCTTCAATACCACACAATGACAAACTGTCACCAAAGAAGGGTCTGTTCATCCACAGAGAACAGGAAGGGTCTGCTTCAATACCACACAAGGACAAACTGTCATCCACAGAGAAGGGTCTGCTTCAATACCACACAAGGACAAACTGTCATCCACAGAGAAGGGTCTGCTTCAATACCACACAAGGACATACTGTCATCCACAGAGAAGGGTCTGCTTCAATATCACACAGTAACAAACTGTCATCCACAGAGAAGGGTCTGCTTCAATATCACACAAGGACAAACTGTCATCCACAGAGAAGGGTCTGCTTCAATACCACACAAGGACAAACTGTCATCCACAGAGAAGGGTCTGCTTCAATACCACACAAGGACAAACTGTCATCCACAGAGAAGGGTCTGCTTCAATACCACACAAGGACAAACTGTCATCCACAGAGAAGGGTCTGCTTCAATACCACACAAGGACAAACTGTCATCCACAGAGAAGGGTCTGCTTCAATATCACACAGTAACAAACTGTCATCCACAGAGAAGGGTCTGCTTCAATATCACACAGTAACAAACTGTCATCCACAGAGAAGGGTCTGCTTCAATACCACACAGTAACAAACTGATCCACAGAGAAGTCTGCTTCAATACCACACAATGACAAACTGTCGTCCACAGAGAAGGGTCTGCTTCAATACCACACAAGGACAAACTGTCATCCACAGAGAAGGGTCTGCTTCAATACCACACAAGGACAAACTGTCATCCACAGAGAAGGGTCTGCTTCAATACCACACAAGGACAAACTGTCATCCAGAGAGAAGGGTCTGCTTCAATATCACACAGTGACAAACTGTCATCCACAGAGAAGGGTCTCCAATATCACATACAAACTGTCACAGAGAAGGGTCAATACCACACAAGACAAACTGTCATCCACAGAGAAGGGTCTGCTTCAATAGCACACAATAACAAACTGTCATCCACAGAGAAGGGTCTGCTTCAATACCACACAGTAACAAACTGTCATCCACAGAGAAGGGTCTGCTTCAATACCACACAATGACAAACTGTCATCCACAGAGAAGGGTCTGCTTCAATACCACACAAGGACAGAACTGTCATCCACAGAGAAGGGTCTGCTTCAATACCACACAAGGACAAACTGTCATCCACAGAGAAGGGTCTGCTTCAATACCACACAATGACCAAGACTGTCATCACACAGAGTCATCCACAGAGGGGTCTGCTTCAATACCACACAAGGACAAACTGTCATCCACAGAGAAGGGTCTGCTTCAATATCACACAGTAACAAACTGTCATCCACAGAGAAGGGTCTGCTTCAATATCACACAGTGACAAACTGTCATCCACAGAGAAGGGTCTGCTTCAATATCACACAGTAACAAGAAGGATCTGTCATATCCACAGAGAAGGGTCTGCTTCAATCACACAGTAACAAACTGTCATCCACAGAGAAGGGTCTGCTTCAATATCACACAGTAACAAACTGTCATCCACAGAGAAGGGTCTGCTTCAATATCACACATTAACAAACTGTCATCCACAGAGAAGGATCTGCTTCAATACCACAATGACAAACTGTCATCCACAGAGAAGGGTCTGCTTCAGTATCACACAGTAACAAACTGTCATCCACAGAGAAGGGTCTGCTTCAATATCACACAGTAACAAACTGTCATCCACAGAGAAGGGTCTGCTTCAATATCACACATTAACAAACTGTCATCCACAGAGAAGGATCTGCTTCAATACCTCACAATGACAAAATGTCATCCACAGAGAAGGGTCTGCTTCAATATCACACAGTAACAAACTGTCATCCACAGAGAAGGGTCTGCTTCAATATCACACAATAACAAACTGTCATCCACAGAGAAGGGTCTGCTTCAATATCACACAATAACAAACTGTCATCCACGGAGAAGGATCTGCTTCAATATCACACAGTAACAAACTGTCATCCACAGAGAAGGGTTTGCTTCAATATCACACAGTAACAAACTGTCATCCACAGAGAAGGGTCTGCTTCAATACCACACAAGGACAAACTGTCATCCACAGAGAAGGGTCTGCTTCAATATCACACAGTAATAAACTGTCATCCACAGAGAAGGGTCTGCTTCAATATTCTCGACATGAAGTGTATCAAACTGAAATGAACTCCTTTCTGATTAAAATAATTGCGATTCGGCTCTGAAATGAATACTCTATCTATCTGAGGGGGCGAGATGTATCCCAGTGGTAAAGCATTCACTTGATGCGCAGTCAGTCTAGGATTGATCCCCGTCGGTGGACCCATTGGGCTATTTCTCGTTCCAACCAGTGCTCCACAACTGGTGTAACAAAGGCCGTGGTATGTACTATCCTGTCTGTGGGATGGTGCATATAAAAGATCCCTTGCTGCTAATCGAAAAGAGTAGCCTATGAAGTGGCGACAGTGGGTTTCCTTTCTCAATACCTGTGTGGTCCTTAACCATGTCTGATGCCATATAACCGTAAATAAAATGTATTGAGTGTGTCGTTAAATAAAACATTTCCTTCCTTCCTTCCATATATATTTAACGTCAGAATATCAAGTTTTCATCGAACATCTGTTTCAGTAAAGGAGTTGTTCCATGCATTGTAGTTTATTAGTTTTACAAACATATTAATACAATAAAACTTTTATAGCAAGAATACAGGCTATAACATGTTACAGTACTATATAACATGTACACCTAGTCCAGTCAATATATGATTTGACCCAAAACGAATTAGAACAGAAATGTTGGGCTTTTTGTTGTTTTGTTGTTGTTGTTTTTTGTATTCATATATGCATTCTATATAACTGTGTGCTAAATATGATTATTGTGGGGTAAAATGTTTTTTTAAAAATACCATAATAAAATTGGGGATTTTGGGAATATTTTTATACGTTTAAATTATGATTATATTCATGTTAATCATGAAATGGAATCAAATAAAAGGTGAAATAGTGTTTCTGATAACCATCAGTATTACAATAGGATGGGGGGGGGGGGGGGTAGAAATGTGTAGGTTTTTTTTAAATTAACATGTTTCATGTTTCTCATTTAAGACATTAATTTTTTATAAATGATCCAATAGACTTTTTAAATTGTTTTGTATTAATATATATATATATATTATAATTAGTTATTTCCACAAATAGCAGGTGCAGTGGAGGGTGTAGGTTGTTCGTCCGAGCATGGTAAGAGGTGTTTGAATAGGATTTTATTATTTTGTTACTATAGAAATACAAAAGGGGCACATGCCCCTTGGCACTCCACCCCCAGATCCGCACCTGAATAGAAAACCATGCTGCCAAATAGTAGGCACAACATTTTGATATACATAACATAACTGGGTTATGTGCATCTATTCTATGACAAGAAAGAAATGTTTTATTTAACAATGCACTTAACACATTTTATTTATGGTTATATGGTGTCAGACATATGGTTAAGGACCACACAGATTTTGAGAGGAAACCCGCTGTCGTCACTACATGAGCTACTCTTTCCGATTAGCAGCAAGGGATCTTTTATTTGCACTTCCCACAGACAGGATAGCACAAACCATGTCCTTTGTTGAACCAGTTATGGATCACTGGTTGGTGCAAGTGGTTTACACCTACCCATTGAGCCTTGCGGAGCACTCACTCAGGGTTTGGAGTCGGTATCTGGATTAAAAATCCCATGCCTCGACTGGGATCCGAACCCAGTACCTACCAGCCTGTAGACCGATGACCTAACCACGACGCCACCGAGGCCGGTCTATTGTATAACGAGGCATATTATTAATCCCACTTTAACTAATGTCAGATATAAGCCCATTTTTTCAAACCCCAATCACTAAAATCAATATCTTAAACATTATCATTCAGAGATTTACCGTAGATTGAACAGTTAGAAATATATGCATACGGTCATTACTGTTGTTATTACACTCTACCTCAAATTTAAAGATTTGACATGGACTTTATGAAAATATTATGGGAAGCTTATGCCTATGGTGGGAGGTTCACATATTGCTATAAGCTATCTGTATTTTTAAAGTTAAGTGTCATCACACATAAGGCTCCAACGTGTAATCTGTTTTGCAATTAATCATTTTCATAGGACAAAAATTAAAAAAAAACTTTACTAAAGACCGATTAAAATAAAACTTGAATTACAATAATGTATGTTCTTATTTCTGTGATCCAAGGTAACGATTTCTTAAGTTACTTAAAAGAATTTAAAAGTTCATATTTTGATGAATGGTTACAGTGATTCTTCTCATGTTGTGTTTACAACCTTGGGCAGTGAGTGATGATCATCGGGACCAGTATCTGTACTCACATTGGGACATGCTGCTATGGTTTAATAGATATGATCACTCAAACTACAGTCGTTGGTGTACTGTCTGTAATGTAGATGATCATTAGTTTGCAACATGGAATACTTTACAAATGTTTATATGATAATTTTATAGTCACAAGGCTCAAAGCACGCAATTCAGTCAGTTACAATCAGGTACACTCCTTGAGCTTAATGAAACATATTGCACAGACGTCTTACATCATACAACATTGGCCAGGTGAATACTGTGCTGATCATAAAGAATGAATGGCTACCCATATCAATACCCATTGTTGAAACAAAAACAAGATCCAAAGGTAACTCTGAAATTAATTGGCAAGTTAGACTTGATTGTTGACGAACAGGTATTGGATCAAACTCTGAAACCCTAAGGGAACAAAATGTTTACACTATAAGGTTCTGTTAAACAAACTATATAAAATAATGAAGTGCACAAATTAGTGATATACAAACCTGTAAGAAGGGTGCAAATGCCTTATAATTGGTTGAACAGAAAGCAATGTGTTAAATTAGCTCATTTCCTCTTTGAAACGTTTTTTTTTATATCCTGCATTGAATACAAACTGGGTGGGGGTTTGAGGTGGTACCTGCAATGTAGCTGTAAACTGGGTTGAATGTTGGTCAACCTAAGACCATACACTAGGAATCTGATGCCAGATTAGAAGTTCAAGCAATTGACTGATCAAAACTATCTGACCATATATTGTTGAACACTGATGTTCTGTTAGCTTTTGCCTTTTTCTTTTTCCACGTCAAATATCCATGAAACAATTGAACAATTTCAGAAAAAAACCCAACCCTATAATATTGAAAACATAGCACTAAATTAGCACTGGGATGTTGGGTTTGTTTGCTTTTCATAGCTTGAGATGCAGTGATACTATTTCATGTTGGTGTTTTTTTCAAAGAAACTTGAATTGGTTGTTACTCTGAACAGACAGATATGATTTCAACAATTAATTTGTAAAGTGTATGGCCTGACAGTAGACAGTGTAGACAAAGTATGAAATGCTCTATTTCAGAAACTGAAAGGTCAAAAATGTAATGTTCACAGATGAGCATGCATCGTTTATGTCATTAAAATACAATTTAATAGATGAAAGCTTACCTGTATACACAAATAATTATGATTTTGTGACAGTTCTGGTTATTTCTCTTACCAGCCAGTGCACCACAACTGGTATATCAAAGATCATAGTTTGTAGTAACCTTAAAAAATCATATTTAGCACCCAGTTTCAACAGTGGATTTTTAATGTTATACTAGATACATATGTGAAAAAAAAAAAATCATTTATGTTATTTGTTTTGGGTTTACGTAATATTTGGGTTAAATTGATTGGACTAACCATGATAATATCAATCCTTCAATTTTGTTCTAGTGTGAACAAATGTGAAACTGTTGAACACATCCGTAATGACTATTTCTCCAACTGTTGATGACATCATGCATCACTTCCTTCACTGTTTAAGTACATCATCAACATTAAACATATCATGGTATGCCTTTGAGCTTTTGTCATTCTGGACTATTCTCATATACTCACTTTTTGTGACACCCAATAGCCCATGTGTATTTTTGTGCTGGGGTGTCGTTAAACATTCATTATTCATTCATTCATTCTTGGATCTCATCCATATTTTTAATTACATAATAAAAACACAAAATATTTAATCTACTTATTTTTTATTATTAATTACAAAGCACACATTGTGACATTAATTTATGAAATTACTGCATAAAGGGGTGGGAAGATATTTATTATTTTCCATCAGTGACATTTTACAATGAAATAAAATAATCATTAATAATAATTTCAACAAAATATATGTTAATATAAAAGCCATCATGCATGAAAATGAGATCTACTTGAAGTTGCCCTCACACAGAAACAAATCATGCCAATCTCACCGCTCACAATTTATAACAGTCTTTCAAAACCCACAATGTATAAGAGACAATTCAGTAAATCTAACAAGCTTAACCAATTGTATCTCCCCACTCCTCATTTTTAATATGGCCTTGAAAATCACGTCTATACACACAAACAAAACACAATTAAAACATATTGGAATGTTAATAACATTTCCTTGTTAAAATCACAATCTTAAAGGGACATACCCTAGTTTCAACACGTGAAAATTAACACTAAGTTTAGTTAATCTACAAACCTGTAACACATTTGGATAGTTACAATTGAGTGAAACATGAATTTGTGACTTTGAAATGGTGAAATACCCTCTAAAATTAGACTAAAACTCAACTCCATAACTCTTACTTCTCAGGCGCACCTGCATTTTTTAAAAATATGAAAAATGCATTTTGTAATATTAAAACCACCAGGATGACCAAAACACTTCGAATATTCGGAAATGGATAATCTAAAGAATAAAATCTAAGTAAAGTATGAGTTCAGTTATTAAAACGGCTCTAATAGTCAACAATATGTCTCAGTGTTTAAAAACTAGAGTATGTCCCTTTAATGAGTAGATCTGATTACATGAGAATGCTAAATATAAACATATCGGTGACAAAAGATAAAATGGTTTATACAATATTTATTGCCGTCAAACTGCGGTTTGGGATTGGCCAACAGGCAAGAGCCTATATTAAGGCCTCTCCCTACATTTATAAATACAAGTTTGATACATCAAGATGACAGAAATAGTATAATAATTTAAATAAATTCAAATTAGCTAAGATGAGAAGAATGGAAGAGAGAGAGAAGAAAGGAAAAATAAAAATAGATAGTTGATATGATATTATTTAGTCACAGTAGGGAAGGGAGAAGGAGGAATAATGAATGGTTAGTTATCGAAACGTTTGCTATTAATTATAAAGTCTTGAACAGATTTAAATATAACACTATTTTTGTGGGTACTAAAATTTGGGTCACCAAATAATAAAGTCTTGCAATTAAGATTGTGATATTTTGACAGGCGAGTATTACGAATTACATTATATAGTGGACAATAACATAAAAAATGTTCTGCATCTTCAATAAGATGTCCACAAGTACAAAATGGACTGTCACTTATGTGTCTTGCAAATTTATGACCATTTAGATCGCTAGTTCCCAAGCGGAGTCGACTATGTAATATCTGTTGCCTTCTATCACCATCGTAAAAGTAGCACGGTACAATTGGGTCTGATTTATTTAATTCTGATTTAAATCTATTTAACGATGAAGAATTCCTAATATCGGACGTTATATTATTCCATAATTTAACTGCGGAAGGAAAAAAGGAATTCGCGAAAAGTTTAGTTTGACAAAAATATGTAAGGAGGCGATCTACATTACGAGTGTAATATGGGGTTTTTGCAGAAAAGATAAAATGTCTAACTAGTGAATAGAAGATGTTTTGCACATCGCATACTGATGGAAAGAAATAAGGGAACACATGCTATTTGAGACCAAATATTAATTCAATACCAGAGTAGATGCTTGTATAAAATACAAAGATGTGATGTTTGGCTAAATGTCGGTACTGTGGGACTGACTGCCATAGTAACATGGTTAACTTCCTCATACTAGGGACCACGATTCTGGTAGTAGTCAGGATCTCTGTTACTATTTATGTGTTCCCTTCTTTATTTCCACCAGTAAATTAACTCCATACTACAGGTAATGAAACTCTACTGTAGCATTAAACGTGCTTTGTCAAAGTTGTGAATAATGGCAGTTCCTGCCAAAACTATTTATTAATTTGTGCTTTGAAACATAGTTTATACTTTCAGTTACTAGTGATAAAAAAATACAACTAAATAATTCCATTTACTGGTAGAAAAAACAGAACAATTTTAGAGGGTAATCTTCAGACCGTGTCATACGCATTAACTAGTGACAACACTGTTTTATGTGTACATATTCCACACGCTAAGTTTACCCAGAATTCATTGTGGTCAACGAACAAAAATGATGGCCATGCTATATTTAGCCATAAATTATTCAGGAAACCCTGCATCCAATTTAGTAAAATATTCTGACATTATAATAAATTATTTTAATGAATATTAATTACATAAGAACATATGGGTATATCTTAACACTTCTCAACTACAGGTTTTCTTACCAAGGGAGGTTTGAACTTTGGCTCAGTGGTAGAACATATGGGTATATCTTAACACTTCTCAACTGCAGGTTTTCTTACCGAGGAAGGTTTGAACTACAGCTCAGTGGTAGAACATATAGGTATATCTTAACACTTCTCAACTGCAGGTTTTCTTACCGAGGGAGGTTTGAACTACAGCTCAGTGGTAGAACATATAGGTATATCTTAACACTTCTCAACTGTAGGTTTTCTTACCGAGGGAGGTTTGAACTACAGCTCAGTGGTAGAACATATCGGTATATCTTAACACTTCTCAACTGTAGGTTTTCTTACCGAGGGAGGTTTGAACTACAGCTCAGTGGTAGAACATATCGGTATATCTTAACACTTCTCAACTGTAGGTTTTCTTACCGAGGGAGGTTTGAACTACAGCTCAGTGGTAGAACATATGGGTATATCTTAACAATTCTCAACTACAGGTTTTCTTACCGAGGGAGGTTTGAACTACAGCTCAGTGGTAGAACATATGGGTATATCTTAACACTTCTCAACTGTAGGTTTTCTTACCGAGGGAGGTTTGAACTACAGCTCAGTGGTAGAACATATGGGTATATCTTAACACTTCTCAACTGCAGGTTTTCTTACCGAGGGAGGTTTGAACTACAGCTCAGTGGTAGAACATATGGGTATATCTTAACACTTCTCAACTGTAGGTTTTCTTACCGAGGGAGGTTTGAACTATAGCTCAGTGGTAGAACATATGGGTATATCTTAACACTTCTCAACTGCAGGTTTTCTTACCGAGGGAGGTTTGAACTATAGCTCAGTGGTAGAACATATGGGTATATCTTAACACTTCTCAACTGTAGGTTTTCTTACCGAGGGAGGTTTGAACTATAGCTCAGTGGTAGAACATATGGGTATATCTCAACACTTCTCAACTGCAGGTTTTCTTACCGAGGGAGGTTTTGAACTACAGCTCAGTGGTAGAACATATGGGTATATCTCAACACTTCTCAACTGCAGGTTTTCTTACCGAGGGAGGTTTGAACTACAGCTCAGTGGTAGAACATATGGGTATATCTCAACACTTCTCAACTGTAGGTTTTCTTACCGAGGGAGGTTTGAACTACAGCTCAGTGGTAGAACATATGGGTATATCTCAACACTTCTCAACTGTAGGTTTTCTTACCGAGGGAGGTTTGAACTACAGCTCAGTGGTAGAACATATGGGTATATCTCAACACTTCTCAACTGCAGGTTTTCTTACCGAGGGAGGTTTGAACTACAGCTCAGTGGTAGAACATATGGGTATATCTTAACACTTCTCAACTGCAGGTTTTCTTACCGAGGGAGGTTTGAACTACAGCTCAGTGGTAGAACATATGGGTATATCTTAACACTTCTCAACTGCAGGTTTTCTTACCGAGGGAGGTTTGAACTATAGCTCAGTGGTAGAACATATGGGTATATCTTAACACTTCTCAACTGCAGGTTTTCTTACCGAGGGAGGTTTGAACTATAGCTCAGTGGTAGAACATATAGCTCAGTGGTAGAACATATGGGTATATCTTAACACTTCTCAACTGTAGGTTTTCTTACCGAGGGAGGTTTGAACTACAGCTCAGTGGTAGAACATATGGGTATATCTTAACACTTCTCAACTGTAGGTTTTCTTACCGAGGGAGGTTTGAACTACAGCTCAGTGGTAGAACATATGGGTATATCTTAACACTTCTCAACTGTAGGTTTTCTTACCGAGGGAGGTTTGAACTACAGCTCAGTGGTAGAACATATGGGTATATCTTAACACTTCTCAACTGTAGGTTTTCTTACCGAGGGAGGTTTGAACTACAGCTCAGTGGTAGAACATATGGGTATATCTTAACACTTCTCAACTGTAGGTTTTCTTACCGAGGGAGGTTTGAACTACAGCTCAGTGGTAGAACATATGGGTATATCTTAACACTTCTCAACTACAGGTTTTCTTACCGAGGGAGGTTTGAACTACAGCTCAGTGGTAGAACATATGGGTATATCTTAACACTTCTCAACTGTAGGTTTTCTTACCGAGGGAGGTTTGAACTACAGCTCAGTGGTAGAACATATGGGTATATCTTAACACTTCTCAACTGTAGGTTTTCTTACCGAGGGAGGTTTGAACTACAGCTCAGTGGTAGAACATATGGGTATATCTTAACACTTCTCAACTGCAGGTTTTCTTACCGAGGGAGGTTTGAACTACAGCTCAGTGGTAGAACATATGGGTATATCTTAACACTTCTCAACTGCAGGTTTTCTTACCGAGGGAGGTTTGAACTACAGCTCAGTGGTAGAACATATGGGTATATCTTAACACTTCTCAACTGCAGGTTTTCTTACCGAGGGAGGTTTGAACTACAGCTCAGTGGTAGAACATATGGGTATATCTTAACACTTCTCAACTGCAGGTTTTCTTACCGAGGGAGGTTTGAACTACAGCTCAGTGGTAGAACATATGGGTATATCTTAACACTTCTCAACTGCAGGTTTTCTTACCGAGGGAGGTTTGAACTACAGCTCAGTGGTAGAACATATGGGTATATCTTAACACTTCTCAACTGTAGGTTTTCTTACCTAGGGAGGTTTGAACTACAGCTCAGTGGTAGAACATATGGGTATATCTTAACACTTCTCAACTGCAGGTTTTCTTACCGAGGGAGGTTTGAACTACAGCTCAGTGGTAGAACATATGGGTATATCTTAACACTTCTCAACTGCAGGTTTTCTTACCGAGGGAGGTTTGAACTATAGCTCAGTGGTAGAAACTTTTGTCAGAGGTGTAACGGTTTGCAGGATCAATCATCCTCAGAAGACTCAGGATTTTTCCTATCCCAACCAGTGTTCACCTGGCTGGTTCATATATTTTGTGGTATGTCTTGTCTTGTCTGTCTCTCTCTCGGCTAAATCCTGAGATAACCATATGTTAAATACCAAATAGCCTTGGTTTAAAATGAGTTTAGGTTTTGTTAAACATTCCTTTGCTATCCCTTACTACTGTGCGCAAATAAAAAACATAAACATATTCATTATTAAATTCAAAACAACTGAGTTGTATGCTGTCTGACCTTGGGTTTTTGTATTTTGTTGGTTCTTTATGAATCCAAATAAGCAATTTATCTTGGCCTATTACTTGGTGGAAGGAGGGCAATATTAACATTAAAGGGTAAACAATTTGGAGGAAACGTGTGTGTGTGTGTTTGTGTGTGTGTGTATCCGTTTGTGTATCTGTGTGTGTGTGTCTTTTTGTCTGTGTTTGTCTGTGTGTGTGTGTCTATGTGTGTGCCTCTGTGTGTGTGTGTGTGTGTGTGTGTACATTTTGATCAACAATAGGATTACCTCTAAATGGATAAGTCTTAAAAAGATAACATAAGTAAATTATTAAACACATCACAACTATACATATTATGACCCAAAAATACAGAACACATGAATTCTAAGAAAAAAACTGTTTTAAAAAATAACACACAATAAAATGTATGTGTTTCAGAAATGGTTATTTTACAGATAATTTATTAAGATTGCCTTAACTAATATTATTTATTGCTTTGCACATGTATGCCATATGCAGAAAGGTCCTTATTTTATTGTTGTGAAATAGGGATATTTAATCTTGAGATAACCAATGTTAGACACCAAATAGCCTTGGTTTAAAATGTGTTTAGATTTTGTTAAACATTCCTTTGCTATCCCTTACTACTGTGGGCAAATAGAAAACATAAACATATTCATTATTAAATTAAAAACTAACCATATAACCATTTAAATTTTTATGTTTGGCAATAAAATCATCTACTCATGGCAGTTTACCAAAACTGTTAGTATTATTGATGCTATATGTTAATTAGTTTGTGTTTCTCAGTTACTATGGATGCTATATGTTAATTAGTTTGTGTTTCTCAGTTACTATGGATGCTATATGTTAATTAGTTTGTGTTCCTCAGTTACTGTGGATGCTATATGTTAATTAGTTTGTGTTCCTCTGTTACTAGGGACAAAAAGAAAGAAATGTCTTATTTAACGACGCACTTAACACATTTTTTATTCACGGTTATATGGTGTCAGACATATGGTTAAGGACCACACAGATTTTGAGAGGAAACCCGCTGTCGCCACTTCATGGGCTACTCTTTCCGATTAGCAGCAAGGGATCTTTTATTTGCACTTCCCACAGGCAGGATAGCACAAACCATGGCCTTTGTTGAACCAGTTATGGATCACTGGTCAGTGCAAGTGGTTTACACCTACCCAATGAGCCTTGCGGAGCACTCACTCAGGGTTTGGAGTCGGTATCTGGATTACAAATCCCATGCCTCGACTGGGATCCGAACCCAGTACCTACCAACTTGTTGACCGATAGCCTAACCATAACCTTGGTTTAAAATGTGTTTAGATTCATAAAGAACCAACAAATTGGTATCAACAACAATGTGATGATCAACATCAATATAAAAATTCAACAGTTAAATTAAAACACCGTGTAAAGAACTGTGCAAAAATACAAATATCACAGATATATAAAATAAAAATTCATAGTAAAATTCAGTATCGCATAAAAATTGTAATATAAATTCTGGATGGAATCGAAATGATTCCATCACATTTGTTTCTCCAAATATATCTTTTCGAGTCTCTTTGAGATGAGGACACTCCACCAAAATGTGGCGAACTGTCAGAAGACACCGACAACGCTCACACTGAAGTGGAGGATCCTTCTTCAAAATAAATGAATGGGTCAAATAGGTATGAATGATGCGGGCACGACACAAGACTACCTCATCCTTCCTGCACTGTCTATAGGAGGACTGCCACTCTCCCAAGACCGGCTTGATAGCATGAAGCTTGTTCGCAACCGCACCGTCCCAATCATGTTGCCAAGTCGAAAAGATAAATTTGTTGATATTATTTTTAAAATTAGTATAAGGTACACTAACCCTGGCATGAGGCAAATCCAAAGCAGACTTGGCAACATGGCTGGGCACCCAACAAAATACAACATCTTTATTGGCAATAAATAAAAAGACACACTTTCGTATCACCATCCCAACTAAGGGATGGTCCAGCATCATATTGCGTAAAGCCTGGAGACCAGTTACTATGGATGCTATATGTTAATTAGTTTGTGTCCCTCAGTTACTATGGATGCTATATGTTAATTAGTTTGTGTCGCTCAGTTACTATGGATGCTATATGTTAATTAGTTTGTGTTCCTCAGTTACTATGGATGCTATATGTTAATTAGTTTGTGTCACTCAGTTACTATGGATGCTATATGTTAATTAGTTCGTGTTCCTCAGTTACTATGGATGCTATATGTTAATTAGCTTGTGTCCCTCAGTTACTATGGATGCTATATGTTAATTAGTTTCTGTCCCTCAGTTACTATGGATGCTATATGTTAATTAGTTTCTGTCCCTCAGTTACTATGGATGCTATATGTTAATTGTTTCTGTTCCTCAGTTACTATGGATGCTATATGTTAATTAGTTTCTGTTCCTCAGTTACTATGGATGCTATATGGTTATTAGTTTGTGTTCCTCAGTTACTATGGATGCTATATGTTAATTAGTTTGTGTTCCTCAGTTACTGTGGATGCTATATGTTAATTAGTTTGTGTTCCTCTGTTACTAGGGACAAAAAGAAAGAAATGTCTTATTTAACGACGCACTTAACACATTTTTTATTCACGGTTATATGGTGTCAGACATATGGTTAAGGACCACACAGATTTTGAGAGGAAACCCGCTGTCGCCACTTCATGGGCTACTCTTTCCGATTAGCAGCAAGGGATCTTTTATTTGCACTTCCCACAGGCAGGATAGCACAAACCATGGCCTTTGTTGAACCAGTTATGGATCACTGGTCAGTGCAAGTGGTTTACACCTACCCAATGAGCCTTGCGGAGCACTCACTCAGGGTTTGGAGTCGGTATCTGGATTACAAATCCCATGCCTCGACTGGGATCCGAACCCAGTACCTACCAACTTGTTGACCGATAGCCTAACCATAACCTTGGTTTAAAATGTGTTTAGATTCATAAAGAACCAACAAATTGGTATCAACAACAATGTGATGATCAACATCAATATAAAAATTCAACAGTTAAATTAAAACACCGTGTAAAGAACTGTGCAAAAATACAAATATCACAGATATATAAAATTAAAATTCATAGTAAAATTCAGTATCGCATAAAAATTGTAATACAAATTCTGGATGGAATCGAAATGATTCCATCACATTTGTTTCTCCAAATATATCTTTTCGAGTCTCTTTGAGATGAGGACACTCCACCAAAATGTGGCGAACTGTCAGAAGACACCGACAACGCTCACACTGAAGTGGAGGATCCTTCTTCAAAATAAATGAATGGGTCAAATAGGTATGAATGATGCGGGCACGACACAAGACTACCTCATCCTTCCTGCACTGTCTATAGGAGGACTGCCACTCTCCCAAGACCGGCTTGATAGCATGAAGCTTGTTCGCAACCGCACCGTCCCAATCATGTTGCCAAGTCGAAAAGATAAATTTGTTGATATTATTTTTAAAATTAGTATAAGGTACACTAACCCTGGCATGAGGCAAATCCAAAGCAGACTTGGCAACATGGCTGGGCACCCAACAAAATACAACATCTTTATTGGCAATAAATAAAAAGACACACTTTCGTATCACCATCCCAACTAAGGGATGGTCCAGCATCATATTGCGTAAAGCCTGGAGACCAGTTACTATGGATGCTATATGTTAATTAGTTTGTGTCCCTCAGTTACTATGGATGCTATATGTTAATTAGTTTGTGTCGCTCAGTTACTATGGATGCTATATGTTAATTAGTTTGTGTTCCTCAGTTACTATGGATGCTATATGTTAATTAGTTTGTGTCACTCAGTTACTATGGATGCTATATGTTAATTAGTTCGTGTTCCTCAGTTACTATGGATGCTATATGTTAATTAGCTTGTGTCCCTCAGTTACTATGGATGCTATATGTTAATTAGTTTCTGTCCCTCAGTTACTATGGATGCTATATGTTAATTAGTTTCTGTCCCTCAGTTACTATGGATGCTATATGTTAATTGTTTCTGTTCCTCAGTTACTATGGATGCTATATGTTAATTAGTTTCTGTTCCTCAGTTACTATGGATGCTATATGGTTATTAGTTTGTGTTCCTCAGTTACTATGGATGCTATATGTTAATTAGTTTGTGTTCCTCAGTTACTATGGATGCTATATGGCTTCTCTTGTAGTTTTCAAAGTGCAATACAAATGTTTGTTGTAGAAATTCCAATATATTATGATGTATGATTTAATACTGGATATAAACCTCTATCTTTATCTTGATGCTAGTGTCATAGTTTTTTTTTTTTATAACAAAGACAGTAATTAATCATTTTAATGTAACATTCAAGGTTAAATTACATTTGGTTACATTTGATAATGGGAAAAGGACATACATACAAATATACCAGTTTTACAGTACAGGTACATTTATCAATATTATAACATCTCTCTTTGTAAAATTAACATTATAATAGATTCAATCAAAACACAGTACTGGAATGTCTGCCTCACTAAACATTAGATCATTCAACTGGAGTAACCATATAGAAGAAAATATACATGTATATAGGTAAATTTTACTTACACATATAAATATGTATTAATTTAATAAATGAATATGTAAATTATAAATACGTAAAAATGTTAATTTAATTATAAATTTTGTTGTATTATATTATAATTTTTGATTAAATTTTTTTCCCCGCATGTAATGTATTATGTTGTTTATTCCATTACATAATTTAATTCTTTGTTGCATTCAAATTATGTCTTATCTCAGCAAAATAGGAAGGGAAGGAAAAAGAAAATAATCAATATTTATACGTGGACAAATCAGTAAGTGTAAATTACTATATATACAATGTTTACAAACAATATTCATCAATGTACTTGCATATTCATGTTTCATATTAACAGTAGTTTTGCCAACAACTAATTTAAATTTCAAGGCTACTTAAGTTCTTGTACTTTAAAACAGAATAAAGGTTCACATAATAAAGGCTATGCTATAACTTCTAAATATTTTTTAACCAGTCCTTCCCCAATAATTTTGGGTTACACACAAACACACATTAAAAAAAAATCATTAAATAAAATACAATATTACTGTATCCAGATTATTACACTGAATTAAGAAAAAAAAATTCACACGTGAATAGACAATTGTCCATAATGTATAAATACAAAACAGAAAGAACGAATCTCAAAATATTTGTATTTAGTAAAATGTTAGTCCAAATAAGACATTGCTGACGGCGTAAAGATGTCAAAATTGATCGTGTAAATGGCCACTGTGCAGCAAGCAGTTAGTTCCTAATGGTGTAGGCAGAGATCCGACCCCTAGACAAAAAGAAAACCCGCTACAAGTTTTTTAATGCAGCAAGGGATCTTTTATATGCACTTTCCCACAGATAGGAAAACACATACCACAGCCTTTGTCCAGTTGTGGTGCACTGGTTGGAATGAGAAAAAATCCAATCAGCTGAATGGATCCACCGAGGTGGTTCGATCCTGTGACACAAGTACCTCAAGCGAGCATTCAACCAACTGAGCTATATCCCGCCCCTCGATTTTAGCATCAATGAAAAATAAATAAAAACCAAATATTATGTAGGAAACATTCAAATGATATATTTGATCAAAATGTAACTCAAAATCTGGTTAATCATGACATATACAAATTCCAATTATTCATTGTCAAAGATTTGTAAATTACAGAGCAACGAAATTTGAAAGTCTGTTAAGGAGAGACTGAATTACCGATTACACTACATTTAAGAGTATTCAGAATATAAATGAATATAATCATTTAAGACTAAAAGTCTATTAAAGATAAACTGAATTACCGAATACACTACATTTAAGAGTATTCAGAATATAAATGAATATAATCATTTAAGACTAAAAGTCTATTAAAGATAAACTGAATTACCGAATACACTACATTTAAGAGTATTCAGAATATAAATGAATATAATCATTTAAGACTAAAAGTCTATTAAAGATAAACTGAATTACCGATTACACTACATTTAAGAGTATTCAGAATATAAATGAATATAATCATTTAAGACTAAAAGTCTATTAAAGATAAACTGAATTACCGATTACACTACATTTAAGAGTATTCAGAATATAAATGAATATAATCATTTAAGACTAAAAGTCTATTAAAGATAAACTGAATTACCGAATACACTACATTTAAGAGTATTCAGAATATAAATGAATATAATCATTTAAGACTAAAAGTCTATTAAAGATAAACTGAATTACCGATTACACTACATTTAAGAGTATTCAGAATATAAATGAATATAATCATTTAAGACTAAAAGTCTATTAAAGATAAACTGAATTACACTGAATATATACAGTCTATTTTATTTGCCATTTGGTTAAACAAACTATAGTTTAAGTTTGTTTTGTTTAATGACA
>NW_024534064.1:12500-28248 GCF_016097555.1 Gigantopelta aegis | reverse complement strand
CTTTCCCCCATCCCATTTGGCTGCCAGTGTAAAGTATGAATGGATCCTGTAATTTATACGCCTTCTGATGGTTTTATTAAACCAGTACAAATCAATTACATAATATAATCTAACCGGTTGATATGAACTTGGAGATCTTTGTCGAATTTCCTAATCATTAAAGTGAGGCATTAAAAGAATAAATTTTTGTTCATAGATCATCCCCTTTTTTTCAATAACTATGGCAATTCTGTCTCCCTAAATTTAACTTTGAAATAAAGAATTCTATTTTAAAGTCCTATTTAAGAAAACCCCAACAAACACAATTCTAGTGTTGTTTGTACTTTTGGTGGGGTGGTTATTTTTGATGTCCTACTTATTCCCAATAAATGGGAACCTAACTTTTAAAATGATCTAAAAGTTATTGGTACTTAAACAATTACACAAGACAGCAAGTTAGCAAGTCACATTCAACCAACCCAATAGGTTTGATCAAAAATTGTACACATCCCGGGAACCAATTTCCCTCCCCTCTAGTATTTTGTTTTAACTAATCAACATTCTTGGGATATCAATAAGAACTAGTTTACAAAACATTTGTAATAATTGTAATTCTTCCTCACCAGCTGCTCCAAATCCCAAAGACACAACAGGACTAACTGGGGGGGGGGGGGAGGTTCTAAAAAGTAAATTTTGAATTTTTCATATCTTGGTGATTTATTATTGGGTACCTCTCTTTTCCAGTGTTTGGATTACCAGTTTAATGTACTATTTAAACTTCTGTAATGTATTCCAATAATATTCCTGGCATGGCCATACTAGCTCTTGAGAACCAATGACTCCGTAAAGTGCTACATTATACTTATGTTTAACTGTCTACGAACTGGAAACAATGAGGCATCATACTCGATAAATGGTAAAGCTAAATGTAATGTCATTATCATTTAGTAAGCTGGCAATGGTTGGTGGAACAGTATACTAGATGTTTGGTTTTTGTATCAAGTCAGTTTCAATGCCAACATTTAAGTCACCTTATCTAATAAAAAGATGGATGAAGTTAACTATTTAAAGTTAAACTTACCTTGTGTCTGAACAATAAATGTTGTCTCCATTGAATTCTTCTAATGTTTCCTACATAACAAAATACAATAATAAATCTCAAACTTATATTAATTACGTTATATGTAGTAGA
The DNA here is from genome assembly GCF_016097555.1 of Gigantopelta aegis. NCBI lineage: Eukaryota > Metazoa > Mollusca > Gastropoda > Neomphalida > Peltospiridae > Gigantopelta > Gigantopelta aegis. The sequence continues at coordinate 27,077 of NW_024534064.1, read as the reverse complement.
AGACCCATATACTTTACCCTTTCAGCATAAACTACAATATCTTCAGCCTGAATAGTAATGTTAGTAAAATTTTGTTGTATAACTAGAATTTGAGTTAGTATTTTTCAATGATATGAATAACTCTGTGCATGTTTTTTGCATGAGAGAGAGAGAGAGAGATCAACACTTAATTAATGGCATAGCTGTCAAAATAACTAACTGGTTAGTTTGTAATTGTATAACTTCTGGAGGCCATTCTTCAACATCATCAATAATTTTCAACAGTCTGTATAGTGACCTATTGAATTTAATACAATATATTAATTCAGTTTACTAAATATTCTGGACATGGATTTCTTGCAAAAGCCCTAATTAAGTTAATATAATTGCTTTGGATATCAAGTAGAAAGAAAAAAACATTTTTTAAGATTTGATAAGTAGAAGTCTACTAATACATATATTTTACCATTTCTATCACTGCTGGTTCACATCAGCTGTGGTGCAGTAAAACAGTTGTGCTGTTCTTGTGAGTATAGCTAACACATTTGAAGATTTTCTTCATTCTGATCAGCTTGGTCAGTAGCATTGTTGACAATTGTTGTAAGATTGTTTAGTAATTGTTACTACATTATCAGTAGTAATATGATCTAGAGATTTTACATTTGACATACTTAACAAACAGTAACAAGTAACCTGTGACAGAGAATTATTGAGGACTCTAAACAGCTGTGTAACCTACTGTACCACAAGAGGTGATTTCTGATGCTCCCCATGTATTTCTTTTGAGGCAAGTTCGTGTTCCTACTTCTCCACTAGGACCAAAAGGACAGTCAAAAGTTGGTTGTCATGCCACAGCAGTCTCTTTCCATATAAATTGACCACGATTAGGTGATCTAGTGTCTTGAATTTCAGCATCACAAAACCCATTGTCTGTTAACAAAAGAAAATAAATTAATTTTATTAATAATATAGAACTTTTAATTGGCAATATATGTTTATCTCTTTGTTTACTCATAACTTACCACTAATAACAGTAGTTTTCTTGTACAATATAGCCTTCAGCATGCAGTTGCACTGAATATTATTTTAGTTAGATTTCCTGGATTAGAGGCAGTGATCTGTTGTCTTGAAGTACCATTTACTCTACATTCAACTCTTTCTTGAATATCTCCAGATCGTCTAATACAAAAGATGCAGTTTGATTGGAACTTGTAAAATTTTTGGACTACTTTGGAACATCCTCACAAACTGTTTCTCACTGGTAAGGCCAACTCAATCTATGAAAATAATTAAATTTGTGAAAATGTAATTGTTGGATTACATAATAAACAGACATCATCAAAACATGAAGGAAAAGTTCCTTCCATAAATTAATAATAATATACTCACAAAATACATGCATCAATCTTACAATAATTCTGATGTTTATCTAGTACTGAAGAAGTAGTCCCTGAAGGAGCAATAGAAGTGAAATTAGCAGAGAACCGAATAAAAATGGAGAAAGGACTTGGTAATGTACGAACTACATCAAGAGACACAGCAATAGAGACAAAGAAAGTCGATGTTTTTTTTTAATTTCAAATAAAATACTGTGTAAAGTACAGTGATAGTCATGATGATCTTACTAGTTATCAATCATTTACGTACTTGATTGATACAAGCGGTGAAATCAATATCTCCCCAGCCATCTTCATGATTTAGACATTTCCTTGTAACGTTAAAATCTTGTTTAAATGCACACTTTGTACTGACAGTGTCCCTCCAAAGGTTTTCAGTCCATGTATATTACCATATGTAAGATCAATAGTTCCGCCTCATAATTACAGAAACCAGTATCTACGTTAATACCAGGACAATTCTCTTGTGTTAATATAAACATAATTACCAGAGAAGTTGATGCTATTTGACAAACAAAAGAGCTGCCTCTTCATGACAATAAATGTTTTTTGAGCTAATTCTATGTGTTATGAATTGGAGGATAATTTTCTAATTGAACACTCCACTTGAAGAAAATTTCTAAAAAAGTTCTTCAGGACGACTAAGAAATGCAAAAGAGACTTTTTAAAACAATATAAGTATTACTCACTTGGTTACTGGAACCCACTCTATACTGTTTGTATTCCTGGTTCTTCAACTGGAATGAAGTTCAGAAAAACTAACAGAAATGAAGGTAATGGAAGTATTTTCCTATTAAATTAAAGTAATGGAAGTATTTTCCTATTAAATTAAAATTTTCTAATAATTTCAAAAGCTGATTGTTTCAGAAGAACTTCATGGTGTCCCAGCCATCATGCAATATCTAGTATTAAAGTTTATTATTAAAGTATGGCATCATGTCCTCAATAATCTATTTAACAAGAGTTAATAATACTTTGCATTATCTAATTCAAATGTTTACTCCAGCTGGTTCAAGAATTAAATCAAGTAACATTGAATGCCTAGTTGAAGAAAATTACGTAGAAATATTTCTAATCCTGAGAAGCGCACAAATCTTCTGAGTAAGGACCCCTCAGCAACTAAGATAAAAACAGTCTATAGTATATTGATATGTATCAATTCTACATACCAAATACTGTTTATGTATCAATTCACATACCATATTGATGTTAACATACGGGTAAACCCAGCTGTTGATGTGACATAACAAGATAGAGCCAGCATCTTCACTAGAAATACCTGGACCACCATCTGACTTTTTTGTTGATGAAATAACCACTGGATGAGTCAGTGTTAATTGCTATATAATTATAAGTAAAACTTATTATAGGATTTTATTTTTAACTTTTACTAATAATAACATAAATTTTGAATCTTTATTGAACACACAATACTGAACAAAACATCTTTCTAGCTCTCTCATCTTACTTGTAAATGATCCAGTCTTGTTAGTTTTAGTGATGCTTAAGTACCCGCAATAGTAGATACACACTGTATCCTTGCACTTTCTTCCATATTCAAGTATATAGTTACCATCTTTACTCATAGGGAATATACCAACAATAAAACTGGAGGGACTGTATATTAAGAGATTATGGTAATCGTATACCCATACATACAACACATAAACATACATACATACATACATACATACATACATACCTACATACATACATACATTATATATATATACTCAATTAGGATATTGACTATAGTAAGTAGGACTCTGCAATGTCATATTTCAATTGTTGCATTATCATTTACAATAACAGATGTGTTCATCTCATGAATGTACTACATATGTATACAGATAATATGAAGGACTAATATTGTCATCATACTATTTAATTTTATCCCTCTTACAATTTCCTTATAGAAAAACTCAGCTTGATTTAGACCAATCTTAATGACTTATCTATATTTTTAAGGAATTTGCTTTAATTGCATTTTATTATTTTTATTTTTATTTTTATTATTGTAAAATTAACCTTACTACCTATACAACATCTGATGTATTATATAGAACTCATGAATTTATTATAATATATCTTTGACCATTCATGTAACATACCTGGACATGTTACCGGATAAATACACACTGACTGTTATTGACAAGGGTAGGTTGACTATCAATACAGTCAGTGATACTGGTCTCATTACCAATACAAGATAAATCAAGCTTAACACTGAGTGAGTCTTTTGGTAGAGCAAGTGGATTGGACACTGTATACCACATAATTGCTACAACAAATAATCTCATTAATGTACTGCAATAATAAATAATAAGCATACTCCTTCCATTGGTCAAATAACCTAGTTGATTACATACTACCTCAGCTTCATTAGAATCAAATGTATCACGACACAACATATACCAAGTATTCTTAAAACAAATTTGAACAAGTCCTTGTCCTTCTTCAGATCTTGTGACTAATCTAATATCACCTTCGTTACAACCAGTAGGTCGTATATCTGTATGAGAAGTATTACTAGTAAGGTTATGATGTATTACTAGTAATGATACTAACCATCACACGCGAACACCAAAATTAATTTGAATTCACCACAGGCTTCTCCTTGACTATTAGATAGATCATTGAGCACACAATCCAATAGACTTGTACTACTACTATGACAGGATGAGATACGTATAATTGGAGGGCCCATGCTCTCACCAAACATGACAGTACTCCTTATACCACTGAAAGGTGAACACCTGTTAAGAACAAAACATCTACTTAGCTTCTAATCTTGTGGCTGCTAGGAAACAATAAACTTTAAACAATGTTTTGGTAAGATATATGGTTATGATTAAAAAATTATTTGGCATATGCAGCCTATAATTCATGTTTTAGGCCATGTGTCACCTTAAACCTACTATTAATTTTATCTGCCAACTTTAGAAATTTCAAAACATTTGACTTAATGTTTATTAATTTTAACAATTTCAAGTCGGAATCAAATATATAACATAATTGTGTTCATGATGTTGAAATTTTTGTGCTTATAATTTTAGCAATAATTACCTAGTTCATTAAAATTAGTTTAATTTAGTACATACAATTAATAGCCGGGTTTATTTAGGTTATGGTTTATGTAGGTTATACAATTTGTGCCTAAGTGTTCTGTGGAGATTCTTTAATCTTCAAAACTTCAGTGTTTTGCTGTGGCAATCAAACATTTTAGAACAATTATAAGGAGAGCTTTTACAATTACATTTTGTTATAAGTGGGATTTCTTTTAAAAATAACTACACTTGTCAATATCTATTTGGTATAAATTACTAAATAATATGGTGGTGGTTTCTCACCTGCTGGATCATACCCAAGTTGCCCGCAAGTCAAAATTGCTTTTTTGCTATCAGTACTAAATTCATCCTGACAGATATATCCATAATGACCTCCTAAACACATTTCTACTATCCCTTCAGAAGATGTAGATCCTCCAACTAAACGTATGTCTCCATCAGTACAGTTTGTTGTCAGAAGCTGATAAAATAAAAACAATTATTTTGCATATATTTTGAATTCACAAACAAAAGGCTTACATTTTTATCCATACTTGATGAATAAACTTTACTTGTAGATATATTATTAAAGTCAACAGCTTATATGTAAAACTTACGTATACAACTCATAGCTATGAATTTCTCACTGCCTCGACCACAACATGTACTGCCAGGTAAACTGGTGGTTGTGTAGCACAATCACTGTGAATTATTACACATTGAGATATTTTGTTCGCTCCCATTACTAGAAGGCCACCAAAAGCAAATGGAAACTTATAACTCATCAGCTATATTTTTCAAAATGCAATATTACACCAGCTACAGAAAGAGATTCATATTCATATTACAGTAACTAGAAGAAATACCTCGGTCAAGAAATCCAGCTTGTCGGCAAATTACATTACCATCTCTATAATCAAAATTCCTTTCACATACAAGAGTTAAGCTCCCATTGACACACACAGTAAGTATTCCAGAGAACTTATCAGGTCCTCCTAATAATCTCACCTCTCCTTCACTACATGCCACTTTTCTATCTATAAAAGATATTAAATATGGAATGATGTATTACAAAATTTAACAGTAATTTAACAGTAGTTTTATTGTACTAACTATACTGTTATTTTTGAGAAATTAAGCCAAACAATAATAATATAACTTACTAATTTAGCAAAATATCCTCTAGACTTACTCGGACAATCTTTTCATCATTCCTATTTCTTTATCATCTTCGGTTATACATCTACACAACCATCACATATTAAATCTTGTAGAGAGACATTGCTCTAGACTGCTACAATAAAATTGGTCTTCCTGACATGGATTTGAATTCTAATCAGACAAAAACATTGTGATAATTAATTACGTAAAAATAACAAGTATACCGATTACAACTGAAAGCAAGAATTAGTAAAGTATTTCAAAAGTATTAATGTCAAGTTCTATCATTTATTTTATTATATAATTGACAGACATCAAAAAATTGTATAATTCTCCAGCAAAAAATGAACAGTGACACTATCTACCAGTGATAGATACTATATAATAACTGCTATAGTGTTCACTAGTAAATGTGATGTCCACTATTTCTTTTTGCATTGACAGACATTCATTATTAAATGATTAAATTCTATTACATATTATATTCTAACTTTAAAATGAGGTCAAATAAGACTACTAGATTTACCTTACCACATTTAAAAATTTGTACATGACTAGCAGAATATTTAGTTGGACATTGGACAGCACATAAATTATTAAAATACACATTACAGCATTGACTAGGACTGCTCCATAACAGAGTGTAAGATTAGTAGCAGACATTTATCAGGACACCAATTGTAGGATAGAAAGAATACAATTTACTACTCCAGTATTATTACATCAATAAGATAATAATTTAAAGTTATTTTAATTTAATTTCTAACAGGAAGCTCCAACAATCCTTGTGCTAAATATTAACTTTAGAACTTACGTGACAGTGTCTGAGTTGATCATCATTTGATGAATTGAGAGTGAAATTTGGATGATTGGTACATTACATCTTGAACAGTCAGTTAGAATTGTATCATTAGTGGCTAGCAGTATAGCATCTGATATTTTTGTTATCTTGTTATAACTATTGAATGATCCCAATTGCCAGAACCTGCTCCCCCTGTTGTACATTCTGAACACATATTAAATCCACTTGTGTTAATGTGACCCATTGTTTCCAGGCTCACCAGTGAAAAGAACTGTGTAAGTTGCTTGACGATAGTAACCTAGAATGTTACCAACAGAAGAGACAGTTGATGTACATATCTTCTATTGTTATATTTGGTTGATTCCCCTTGTTTTGGTTGAAGGTCAGAGACATCTTCAAGTAAGTAGTTAGTTCATGAATAGTGACAAATGAAGGACAGCCTTCTTCTTCCACAGCTTGAGCTCCACAGAGTGGATAAGAAACAAAAAGACATAAACCAAATAACAGTATAAAACTCATAATTAAGTCTTTGGCTTTACTTCCTATAACTGTTGTAAGAATTAAGATTATAATTAAATAATAATTATAAATATTACAACTGAACTGTAATTATTAAGCATCTGATATTATTAACATGCAAAATAATGATGTCAAGTCAAAGGTCACAAATGATTGATATAGCTAGTCCCTGTAACTTCTAGTATTTAGTTTTATAGGGTATTAAAAGTTATTGTAACATAATGAACTCTATGTGGAAATGCTATACACATAAATATACAAAATAATAAAGTCAATGTCAAAAAAAGTCACAAACATTATCACTATAGCATATTGCTTCTAACATTAGTGTTAGGGTATTAAAAGTGTTGTAACACATTATGTGCATAACACACCCTCCTATGTGAATAAGAAGGAAATGTTATACACATATAATGTCAAGGTCACAAATTATTAATACTATGAGGTTACTGAACCATAATACAGTAATAATACAGAGAATATGAAAACTTAAAGTCAAGAATAACAAGAGGGTGATTCTCCAATCAATGCTACTGAACATATACAAAAGTAAAGTGCATAATGTGCTGATAAATGAACAATAAATCGTGTTCAAACTAACTACGAAGCCGCAGACGGACATTCCAATTCCTAGTTCAAATTTCAATTAAACAGGATTATATGGAGTTTGAATGTCCGTCCTTGGCTTCCGCAAATAATAGACCTACAATATACAACCAAAAGTCAGGGACCCAACCCAACTGAAAACACCTCACTGACGCTCAATTCTAACACACAACTTGTGGTACTCACACTCTGTGTTTTATTACGTAACAAGAAAAGCCTTGAAATGGCACATAATGCCAAAAATGGACTTAGGAATAAGAAATTGGAATTCATCAACTGCGTCTTTAATTGGAATTTTTAAAATGTGCCAAACATTCACAAAAGAAATATGAAACTAGGAATTGGAATGTCCATCTGCGGCTTCCATATCAAACAGTCATGATCCAAACCACAATTACTTTTCCTATTAACAACACACACTGTATATAACAACTTGTGTCATTAAAAGGATGAACTTAATTGACATAATCACAAGATCCAGTGGATGGATGCATCTTTTATAGGCTGCTCACTTTGTAAAATCTTGTGGCTTCACTTATATTAGATCACATTAGAATGCTAGAAAGTCCAGTCAAATTCTAAGCCATCACATCAACTTACATAAGTTTTACCTTCTACTCTAAATCACACAGCAATGGAAAACAGCACAAAATTAACTCACCCAAATGTTACAAGTTAGGTCTACTTTTCTTCAGTATACTTAAGAAACTTCAATTTTTGTTAATTAATCTACCACTTCCTAAACGTCTATGTACAGTGATAAAGGAAATTGACTCACAGTCAACCTTGACGGCCCACTCATTAATAGTCAGCCACCTACAGTATATTTGCTTTCGATTATTACCTCCTTGTTCTAGTACTTATTTTGGGGTTATGGTGACAAAAATTTGTGAGTCAAAAGGATCCAAAGCTATGGTCAATTTCTCCAGCAGTATGTTATCTGCACATTTCCCCTCTCTGTTTACTGCAACACCACTTTTCACAATATATATCTTTACCAGCTGTCAACCAAAACTTATATCTGCTCTCTGAAATATATATCTGAAACCAAAACATATACTGCTTGTCCTAAATATATCTGATAATAAGGTGGAGAGCTACATATTTGTAAACAGATTGGCAGGCATGCTGTTAGCAACTTAACTTGTGAAACTCGATCATGACATGCAGATTTTTAACTCATCTGACCACTATATACGTATTCAACAAGCATCCTATCCATCTAATGGTTTAATTGATTAAATTGATACAATATAACAGACATATTTACATCTACAGTTAATTATTCTGTTGTTTGTACAGTTTGGTGGATAAACAATAAGAAGTTTTGATAAATCAATGCATTTGAGTCATGTGCTATTAGTTAATCTGATGACTAAGACATATTACAATTAGATAAATTAGTAATGCATGAAACATCATGTTATAATGGTAATGGCTTGATCAAGATTGCCTAATAAAGCCACAATCATTGGTTTAAGTAACAAAATTATGAATGTAAAGTAATTAAAAACTTGTATTATTAGTTCTATATTAAAATGTTTTATTTGAAAAGAGTAACACCAATTTGGAATATACATGTAATTAGGTCACAAAGACTACAAAAATGTAACAATGGCCTATAATATGAAATACAAATCCCTATACAACCAACAATCTACTACATATCACACAGTTCATTCTGATTTTATCTAGTGCAAAGGAAGAAGTCCTTGCATAAACAATGGAAGCAATGGTAGCAGAAGACTGAATAAGGATGAAGTAAGGGCTTGGCAACTTGGTAGCTATATAAGAAAGACAAAGAAAGTAGTCTCAATGTACAGGGAGTCTCATATACCAATAGTAAACTTTGTCACAGCACACCAACAGGTACAGTCAGATAAAATCTATAGCTTACTTGACTTGATCTACAAGCAGTGAAATCAATATCTTCCCAGCCATCACCATAAGGTAGACATTTCCTTCTAACATTAGAGTCTTCTTTAAAGGCACATTTTGTACTGACAGTGTTTCCCCCAAGGTTTCAGCCATGTATAGTTACCATATGTGAGATTAGTAGTTTTCTCATAATTACAGAACCCCAGTATCTGCATTGATAGAAGAGAGTAAATTCTTTTTATGGCAGTACTTAACATCTTGTTGCTAATATATCTGTAGAAACCAATATAACTACCTGAGACAACAATGCTATTTTTACACGCAAGATAATCAATATTATGACCATGATTATAAAGTATTCCTTCAGCTAGTTCTAATGTGTTATTGATTGGAGGATATTTTTAATGGAACATTCCACTCGAAGAAACCTCTAGAATAATCCTCAGGACGACTAAATACAGAATAAAAACAACAGTTTCATACAATGTATAGATAGACATACATACCTGTGTTGTTTGAACACACACTGCATCTTGTGTTCCTGGTTCTTCGACAGGAATTAGACCAAGCAGCTAAAGAAGTGAAATTAAATTGTATAAGAATATTAAATTTTATTAAAATACCATTAAAGTCATAATGGTACTATTATTGGTTATTGATTTTTTATTATTATCTTAATTATTACAGAAATGTTAACAAAGTAATTTTTCATTATTGAAGCACACTAATCAAGACTTAAAACTAATACATTAATAAGACAAAGGCTTTCTATCTGAAAGAGACTTCTAGTTTAAGAGTTAATCATAGGCTTAAAATCAGATTAGTAAGAATATATACCATTTTGTTAATACAAAGTAAGAAGTACTCACAATTGGTTTATAGATAGCATCAAGTGCAGCTTGAAAGAGATTGAAAGAAACAGAAAGTAATTTAGTGTTGAGAAACGTATAAATGCTTCAGAGTAAGGACCTTCAGGAACTAAAAGAAGTATATAATATTAATATATATCTATTCTACATACCTAATACTGTTATATTGATGTGAACAATACGTGTAAATCCAGCTGTTGATGTGACATTACAAGTATAAAAACAGCATCTTCCACTAGTACAGTTTTAGAGATAAAATAATTTTACAGAATGAACCTAGATGCTAGACAACAAAGAGAACAGAATTAACTTTGTTTATAGAGTCACTAGTTTTAAACATCTCACTATTGACTTTAACAATTGTATACATACACACAATCATGTTAATAGACTGTTTACAATTTAGATTTAAATCTATAGCATATGCTATTAATCACATATCTGAAGACAATTAAACTGAAAACAATATACAGATGAATGGGAAATAGTCATCACATATTTTCTTTTATATGTGTACTAGTATATGAGCAATGCAGGGTATAATTATGGAAGCATTTTCTAACTCTCCAAATATATATGATTCAGATTAATAGGTGTTTAATTTCATTGTGTCTCCTTCTGTGTAATAAAAAAGGATCCAACAAAGCAAGTGTATATACACACATGTAACTGAGACTGACTGCCAGTCCAGGCAGAAACACATTTTCGTTTACTTGTAAAAGATCCGTCTGTGTGGTTTTAGTGATATAATGTTAGCAGAGTTTTTTGAAGATACACACTGTATCCGTTCGAATTACCAACTTCAAGTGTATAATTACCATCTTTGCTCATTGGAATACACACCAAACCACTGGAGGGACTGGACAAAACTTACTGTTAATCATATAACATGAAAAAACAAAATGCTGTCATACCTGGACATTTTACTTCAATAAATGTACACTGACTGTTATTGACAAAAGTGAGTTCACTAGCAATGCAGTCAGTGATATTGGTCTCATTTACCAATACAAGATAAATCAAGCATAACACTGAGTGAGTCTTTTGGTAGAGTAAGTGGATTGGACACTATATACCACATAATTGCTACAAAAAATAATCTCATTATGTATGCATAATAAATATAGCTTACTCCTTCCATTGGTCACATAACCTAGTTTGATTACATACTACCTCAGCTTCATTAGAATCAAATGTATTATTACACAGCATATGCCAAGTGTTAGTAAAACAAAATTTGAACAAGTCCTTGTCCTTCTTCAGATCTTGTGACTAATCTAGTATCACCTTCTTTACAGCCAGTAGGTGGAATATCTTTATGAGAAGTATATGTGATGTATTACTAGTAATGTACATACCATCACAACGAACACCAAAATTAACCTATAGTGACGACAATGAAAGTAAAAAAAGAAATTATATCCTTATTAGAGACCTCAGAGTCTACACAATCCACAAACTAGTACTGCTCCTACAGTCTGGATCATATGCAAGTGAAGAGCCAAGTACTCTCACCAACATGCAATAGTACTTCTTATCTTATTGAATGGTAAGCACCTGTCAATTAGGAAAGACATGTAAATGGTAATACCAGTGCATGCTTATATATGTGTTATGTGTGTGTGTGATATATGTGTCTATTTGATTTCCCACCTGCTGGATCATATCCAAGATGTCCGCAAGTCAATATTGCTTTGTTGTAATCAGTACTAGATTCACTCTGACATATATATCCATAATGACGTCCTAAACACATCTCTACTATCCCTTCAGAAGATGTAGATCCTCCAACTAAACGTATATCTCCATCAGTACAGTTGCTAGAGGCTAACAGAAGACGTTAATAAATTTTTATCAATCCATTAGCTAATTTACAACAAAAAATTTCATATAGCAAAAGTAACAAAAAAAACTATAATTGACAATATGATGACTTACGAAGGCAACTCATAATAACATGACCATAACTGCGTCCTCTACAGCAGGCACTACCAGGTAAAGCTGGTGGTTGTGCAACGCAGTCATTATGAATACTACACTGTGAGATATTATCATTACTCCCCATTGCATAGAAGACCACCATAAGCAAATGGAAAGCGGAGAATGTTAACAGTATAAGAATATTCTTTTTAGTATTATACCAGCTACATATATACAAAGAAAAGAGAGAGAGAGAGATTCATATTAGAGTAACTAGAAGATACCTCGGTTAACAAATCCAGCTTGTCTGCAAATCACATTAGCATCTTGATAATCAAAATGGTTTACACACACAAGAGAAAATGTTCCATTGACACACACAGTAGCATTCCAGAGAACTTATCAGGTCCTCCTAATAGTCTCACCTCTCCTTCAGTACATGGCACACTACCTAACAGAACATGAATGTTTTTCAAAATTGACATAATGTAAGATTGATTTAGTCTAATGGAAAATACCCCAAGAAGATAAACATCTACATTGTATGAAATCCCACATAACATGTACAAAGATAATTTAAATACGGGCTATGTACAAATAGTTCACGCTTAACTTCACTACAATACATTTCAATTGTATCCTTTCCATTGGATTAATATAAAACCATCCTATAATTAAAGTGTTGTCTATTTGTTTGCACATGCATTTGGTTTTAAAATAACACATTTCTAAATTGTGTGTTGTTCTAGTATTTTGACACTGAAATTAAATTAGTTAAATTAGTCAACTTACAACAATACTCTCAAATAATGAACCTACAAACATGTTTGCTGAATTTTTCATCAGGCAACTATAAATATTCATACATCATACATTTTTGTTCATGTTGTCACACCTTTATTTATAATTATACACATATGACTTGGTAGTGTATCTATGAAAAGTTGGTTAAAACGCTTAATTAGTCCACTATGTACCATTATATAGGAAGAACCCATTATGAATGCCATTTAGGGCTGCTGTTTTTTGGGTGGTATGTTTTATGGATTAACATAGAGCTATTCCATATTTCATGTATTAAATACTCATCTATTTTAAACTTACTTTTACAGTTTGCTTCATCAATTGAGATGTATATAGTACCAGCTGGATCTGGACAATCAATACAACCATCACATATCAATTCTTGTGAGATACAATTGTCTAGATAGTTACAATAGAACTGATCCTTTTGACAGACAGTTGGTCCTAAAGGACAAAATATACATTTTCAATATAACTAATTATATTAATTTTACAATATTATTGTTATTCCTTTGTCATCAACAATATATATTACAAAAAGAAACAACATTAAGTCTTCTTTGGTATGTATTTATGTATGTATGTATGTATGTATATGTGTATGTATGCACATATGTAGTATATGTGTGTGTTGTGTGGATTGATGGACGGATGGATGGATGGATGATGAATGGATGGATATATACATGTACATATCTGTGTATGCATGTATGTATATGTGTATGTGTGTGTGTGTGTGTGTACGTATTGAATGTATGTATATATTGTAGGCATGTATGGTATGTGAGTGTGTGTGTGGATTGATGGACAGATGGATGGATGGATAGATGGGTGAATGGATGGATATATGTACACATGTATGTATGTTGTTACTACTATGTATGTATCTATGGATGTATGAATTATATTAGACATCCCAACATCACTTAATTTCATTTATATTATATGTATGTAGGATACTGTAGTGTGTGATCCCTAATCCTAATAATAAAACCACCTGATACCAAATAAACTATAAATTTGACATTACATCTCTATATTTACACATTAAAAATAGTAAATATTAAAGACCTTAATACACACATGCAGTGATCTATTAGCTTAACATATGACTTACGTCTGCAATGTCGGAGTTGATCATCACTAGATGAAGTGATAGGCAAAATGGGATGATTTGGTACATTACATCTTGAACAATTAGTCAGAATTGTGTCATTAGTGGCTAGCAGTTTAGCATCTGACATGTTTGTTATCTTGTTATAACTATTGAATGATCCCAATTGCCAACGCAAGTTCCTCTGATGAGTACACACTAAATCCACTTGTGCTAATGTTGACCCATTGTTTCCAGGCTCACCAGTGAAACGAATTGTGTAAGTGGCTTGATGCTCGTAGTCGTAGTTTGGAATGTTTAGACAGTTAATATAGATATCTTGTATTTCTATATTTGCAGTAATTCCATTGTCTGGCCTTAGATCTGGTACCCAAAAATTTAGTATATTAGTTAGTACAGGAATAGTAATCAAAGGACAGTTGTTTTCTTCCATTTGAGCTCCACATATTGGATAATAACCCAAGAGACATAACAATACGAT
>NW_024534064.1:0-7500 GCF_016097555.1 Gigantopelta aegis | reverse complement strand
GTCAGAACATTCTTTGAACTGAAGCATTCTTTCATTTACCATCATTTGATGATTAGTTTGACTGTTTTATTCCAGTGTAGATCTACCTTCAATTAGTCCATTGAAATGATTCACTCTTCTCTAATGTATATTGTTGACTTATGAATTGATTATATGTATAATAAAAATTTACATTGCTTTAAACAAACTAGAATTTGTAACTAACAATGGTGGAACACTATGTAATTCAAAATTCATATGAATTACTCACAGTAAAATATATGTGAATTACTCCCCATGTAAAGTATGTTACTTTGCACTACAGTATCCTACATACTTATAATATCAATGAATTAAGTGATGTTGAGAAGTCTAATATCATTCATACATCCATAGATACATACATACATACATACACACATACGTACATATATATATCCATCCATTCATCCATCTATCCATCAATCCATACATTCATACACGAATTTTGAATTAATAGTGTTTCCACCATTGTTAGTTACAAATTAGTTTGTTAAAAGCAATGTAAATTTTAATTATACATATAATCAATTCATATTGGTAGTGGTATCTATGAAAAGATTAAAAACATTTAATTAGTCCACTATGTACCATTATATAGGAATGAACCCCATAATGAATTCCATTTAGGGCTGCTATTTTTTGGGTGGTATGATTTATGGATTAATATAGAGCCATTCCATATTCATGTATTAAATACTCATCTATTTTAAACCAGTTTGCTCCATAAAATTGAGATGTATACAACTACCAGCTGGATCTAGCAATCAACACAACCATCACATATCAAATCTTGTGAGATACAATGTCTAGATAGTTACAATATAGAACTGATCCTTTTGACAGACAGTTGGTCCTAAAAGACCAAAATATACATTTTCAATATAACTAATTATATTAATTTTACAATATTATTGTTATTACTTTGTCATCAACAAATATATATTACAAATGAAACAACACTAAGTCTTCTTTGGCAATGTATGTATGTATGTATGTATGTATGTATGTATGTATGGATGTATATGTGTATGTAGGCATGTATGGTATGTGTGTGTGGTATGTTTCTATATGTGTAGTGTATGCATTGAATGTATGTCTGGATGGATATATATATGTATGTATGTATGTATGTATCTATGGATGTAGAATGATATTAGGCATCCAAAACATCACTTAATTTCATTTATATTATATGTATGTAGGATACTGTGTGTGTGATCCACTAATCCTAATAATAAAACCACCTGATACCAAATATATAAACTATAAATTTGACATTACATCTCTATATTAACACATTAAAATAGTAAATATTAAAGACCTTAACACACACATGCAGTGATCTATTAGCTTAACATATGACTTACGTCTGCAATGTCGGAGTTGATCATCACTAGATGAAGTGATAGGCAAAATGGGATGATTTGGTACATACATCTTGAACAATTAGTCAGAATTGTGTCATTAGTGGCTAGCAGTTTAGCATCTGACATGTTTGTTATCTTGTTATAACTATTGAATGATCTCAATTCCCAGTAACAGTTACCCTGGTTGTACATTCTGATAACATACTAAATCCACTTGTTTCCACAGTTCTTTTCCTCACTCTGTCCCCAAAAAAACCATTCAAAGTTTGTCTGCTTCTTTTGTCTTGTCATCAATGACATGTGCTCAGCCATACTTTCAGCTGTTACTTAGACAGTAGACTGTCTTTTTCTCTTTGCTTCAAATTGCTTAAATGTACTGATGTGCAACTATTTATGAACACTAACAATTACAAAACCTGTTGGTGTAGATGTAATTACATTATTAGTGCGAATTGCAGCACATGACAGAAAATTTGTAATAACTAATAAAAATTATATAACTATTAGAATAATTTTAAATACATAACATTATGTACGCATAGTGAGTTGTCAATTTATATTATAATTATGAGTTGTTTAATGTTTATCACTGTTATACTTATAGTTGTTGTGTTTAAGGTGCAATGGTGGTGGAGCGTAAGTGAATACCAATTTATACCAACTAGCAAAACAGACAGACCAACTAGCCAAAACAAAAAAACAAACTAGCACTTTGGACACAACTAACCTTAATTTTAGGCCTTGGTCTTCAAGACAACAGATTATATCTATACTCTGTCCGAGTTGAGAAGAGCCTTCTAATAGCTGTCGTGACAAATTCTCCCGTATATTATATTAATATTAATAGTTATTAAAAAATTAGTACTAATTATAACCCTACGTTAATCATACAAAATGGCTTCTGAAATATATTATTCTCCTTTAAAATATAAACCAGAGATACTATATATATAATCTACAATATATTAGCTTACCTCGGCTTTAGAAACTCAGAAAAGCAAGAGCTAGGACTTTAGCTCTTCTCAGTCTAAATAACTCACTTTGGTCAGTATTAAACATGCATGACCAGAAGACTAACCCTGAAATTACTTGGATTGAGGGTAGTCCTCATGGTTCCAATAAGTACATGTATAGTAGTGTCTAAAAATAGTCTGGCTATGTCCAGTAGCTAGTTAGCATATATTTTAACGTATCTGTGCATGGACATTATAATATAGTGCATGAACATAAAAATATGTTAAAACAATCTAACATGCAAATCCTTCTTGTCATGAAGAAAGATCATCAACTTAAACATGAACTACACAGTGTAGCTATGTTTAAGTTGATGATCTTTCTGTTATATATGATCCCTAGCCTGTACTAAACTTATCTTTACCATCAGATTAATTTTTTTCTTTCCATTTGAAGTGTTTTAGTGGTAAAATGAGATTGAGTGTTACTATGATATAAATCATGAAGTAATAGTGCTTTCAGTAGAGTACATCATTAGAAAGTGTAGATTCACAACACATAACAAACATAGCAGAGCAACAGATGGATTAACAACCTGTTAAATATATAAAACACATCATTCCATAAACATAATACAACATAATTATGAGCACCTGAAACAACACCTATAATAGTAATCTTGTACAAGACTACTAATGTTGTAAAGATTACTATTATAGGTGTTTGTTTCAGGTGCTCATAATTATGTGTTTATGTTTATTGTACTGTTTCATCTTTTGCTCTGTTGTATGCATGTGTTATGCATATGTTGTATTGTTGCAATATTGTACTTTATAATGACAATCCACACACACACACATAATAATAATTAGTTAATTGATGCTGACGTGTTGCAGTCTTATAAATGCATTATTAATCTGTTCTTATGTATATCTTTTAATATCCACCATCCATTCATTTATTAATAGTTTCCTTCTGTCCATCTGTTGGTATTCAACCTTAGACCATTCTGTCCATCCATCAATCCATTCCATTTCCTTTCCTTTATTTGAAAAAAATAGATTTGTGAAATATAATTGAATTAAGTACAAAATCCCACTTTACCACCCCACTCCATTTATAATTAATAAAAGGAGAAATTTGTATAATAATTAATTACTCCTACTTTATACAGGTAATCAAAATATTCTTCAATGCCAAAAATTATGAAGGAATTAATAAATTAATTAATAAATTAATGATATACTTCTCTTTATTTATACACTTCTCAATAACAATATCACTCTGTTCCAGCTGTTGATGCCAAAGCTGATTACATTCACCTGTTTCCGTTCTTAGCAACCTACATTGGAGAAAGTTGTAGGTCACGATTTCTATGGTAATTTCACCAATGGTGACTTACAAAACATATGATCAGGTGATGGTTATGAAAGAAATGCAAATTGTTACAGAGGAAGCAGAAAGAAAAAGAGGTCATTTATTGAGGTCCTTGAGGTTAGGGCGGATCTAGGAAAAAGTTCTGGGTGGGCCCTGAGGCTAATTATTCATAGAGGTGTGGGTTTAATCTTAACTATATTTAGGCTGGTTTATCAATCATCACTAGATAGTATAGACTATGTCATGCAAATTTTTGTCCTTCTGAAAATTTGTCCTAGGATAAAAATTATCTGTTAGTTTTTATCCTGATGGATAACATTTATCTAATAATAATGGCGTGAGTTGTTATTTGATATTCAAACCTTCGAAAACCCCTATACTTTCTCTATGTTGACTATGTCCTTCATAGTTAGAAATCTAGAAACTGTCTGTTGATTCCATCTAAAATTCTGTCAATAGATCTACCTTTAGATAATTGACCAGCAAATTCAGCATGTTTTGATTGTAATGCTGATATGTCCTCCTATTTTTTTGTCAGATTAATCAATACCTATACTTTTTTAATGCATGCTGAAGGCAAGGGGCTTTACTTCACTTAAAATACAGCGCCATCTAGTTAATCATTTGAAAAAATAAACTAAATAAATGATTCACTATAGTCACTTTTATAGCAAAGACTATGCAGTCAGAACCATTCTTTTGAACTGGAGCATTTCTTCATTTACCCATTATTTGATGATTATTTCTGACTGTTTTATCCAGTGTAGATCACTTTACCAATTAGTCCATTGAAATGATCACTTTTCTCTAATGTATATTGTTGACTTATGATTGGATTTACAATATAAAAATTTACATTGCTTTTAACGAACTAGAATTGTAACTACCAATATTAATAGTGGAAACACTATGTAATTCAAAAATTCATATGAATACTCACTGTAAATATGTGTGAATTACTCACAGTAAAATAAATATATGGGATACTCCCCATGTAAAAGTATGTTACCTTTGCACTACAGTACCTACATACTTATAATATAAATGAAATTAAGTGATGTGGGAAGTCTAATATCATTCATACATACCATACACACTAAATACATCTATGATATATACATCCATTCATCCATCTATCCATCATCCATACATTCATACACGAATTTGAATTACATAGGTTCCACCATTTGTTTAGTTACAAATCTAGTTTGTTAAAAGCAATGTAAATTTTTAATTATACATATATCAATTCATAATGTCACAAATATACACATATGGACCTTGGTAGTGGTATCTATGAAAAGATGGTGTTTAACACTAATTGTCACTATGTACCATTATATAGGAGATGAACCTATAATGAATTCCATTTAGGAGCTATTGTTTTTTTGGGGGTATTTTTAAGGATTTAAGCTAGAGCCATTTCATATTCATGTATTAAATACTCATCTATTTTAAACTACCTATACAGGTTGCTTCATCAATGGAGATGGTCTACACTATCAGTTGGATCTGGACAATCAATACAGCCATCACATATCAAATCTTGTGGATTACAATTGTCTATATAGTTACAATAGATACTGACCTTTTGACAGGGCCGTTGGTCTTAAAGGACAAAAATACTTTTTCAATATAACTAATTATATATTTGACATATTTTATTGTGATTCCTTTTGTCATCAACAAATATCTATATAGACAAAGGAAACAACATTAAGTCTGCTTTGGGAAATGTATGTATGTATGGTATGTATGTATGAGGTATGTTGTATTGTGTATGTATGTATGTATGTATATGTGTATGTATGTTTGATGTATAAGATGTGTATGTATGTATGTATGTATGTATGTAGTAGGCTGTGTGTATGTGTATATGTGTTGGTATGCATTGAATGTATGGATGAATGGATGGATTATATAGGTGTATGTGTGTGTGTGTGGTGTAGGTACTTGAATGTATCGTAGGTATTGTAGCATGTATGTATATGTGAGTGTGTGTATGATTGATGGACAGTGGATGGAATGGATATATGGATGAATGGATGGATATATATGTTTTGTGTGGTATGTGTGTGTAGGTATTGAATGTAGGCATATAATTGTAGGCCTGTATGGTATGTGAGTGTGTGTGTGGATTGATGGACAGATGATGGATAGATCGAGATATGAGATGGAATAGATATGTAGGTGTGTGTAGGTATTGAAGTATAGTATGTATGTAGGCATGTATGGTATGTGAGTGTGTGTGGATTGATGGACAGATGGATGGATGGATTATATGTACACATGTGTGTATGTTATTTACTACATTAGTATGTATCTATGATGTATGAAATATATTAACATCCCAAACCATCACCTAATTTCATTTATATATATGTATGTAGGATACTGTAGTGTGTGATCCACTAATCCTAATAATAAAACCACCTGATTACCAAAGTAAACTATAAATTTGGACATTAAATCTCTATAGTTACACATTTAAAATGAGTAAATATTAAAGACCTTAACACACACACATGCAAGTGATCTATTAGCTTAACATAGGAATTACATCGGCAATGTCGGAGTTGATCATCACTGGGATTGAAGTGATATGCAAAATGGGATCATTTGGTGGATACATCTTGAACAGTAAGTAGAATTGGTATCATTAGTGGCTAGTAGTAATAGCATCTGACATTTGTTGTTATATTGTTAGAACTATGAATGTCGAAATTCCCAGTACAAGTAACCGATGGTTGTACATTCTGATAACATACTAAATCCACTTGTTTCCACACCGTTCTTTTCTCACTCTGTTGCCCCCCAAAAAACATTCAAAGTTGTCTCGCTCTTGGACATTCACTGACATGTGCTCAGCCATACTTTTCAGCTGTTACTTAGGACAGTAGACGTCTTTTTCTCTTTGATTCAAAATTGCTTAAATGTACTGAGGTGCAACTATTTATGAACAATAACAATTACAAAACTGTTGTGTAGATTGTAATTACCATGATTTAGTGCGAAATTGCAGCACATTACAGCAAATTTGTACATAACTAATAAAAATATATAACTATTAGAATTAATTTTTAAATAAATACATTATGTACGCATAGTGCGTAGTTGTCAATTTATATTATAATTATGATTGTTTAATGTTTATCCACTGTTATACTATATAGTTGTTTGGTTTAAGGTTGCACTGGTGTTGGAGCATAAGTGGATACCAATTTATACAAACTAGCCAAACAGGACAGACCACCTAGCCCAAAACAAAAAAACAACTAGCACTTTGGACACAACTAACATTAATTTTAGGCCTTGGTCTTCAAGGATGTGCAAAAGCATATAGCTATACTCTGTCCGAGTGAGAGAAGAGCTTTAATCACGCTGTCAGTGACAAGTCTCGTCTCTGATCTTAAGATTAATAGTATTAAAGATTCGTCTAATTCTACCCCGACGATACATACAAAATGGTTTGAAATCTATTATTATCCTTTAATTATAAACAGATTACTATATATAATACAAATCTAGCTTCCTCGGGGTTAGAAATCAGAAACAGCAAGAGCTGGACTTGTTTCCGTCTCATATTTTAAATTTAATTACTTGGGGTTTATTTTTAAACTGCCTACCCGCCAGGAACAACCGAATTACTTGGATTGAGGGGAGGTCCCATGGTCAATAAGAAGTAGTAGGTTAAATTAGTCTGGCTTATTGCAGGAGCGTTGATATATTTAACGTATCTGTGCAGGCATTATAAATTTTTTTATTCCTGAAATAAAATATT
>NW_024534063.1:0-40640 GCF_016097555.1 Gigantopelta aegis | reverse complement strand
CTGTTATTTACAAATCTTGCTTCTTTTATTAAACATTCTTTCGTAAATTTTTCACATTGTTTTCATCAATGACAAAATAACACAACACTTCCATTACCTAAAAACTCATATTAGTCTCTTCCGTGATAAACTCATGCCTTTTGTAGAGGTGACCAGGACATTTTCTATAGCTGCCTCTATTGGATTAAATAGCAGAATTGCAAACCCCATAATTTGATAACATATAACCTCTTTGATCAATAATTCTCAATATGGAGGAACAGTAGTAGAGAAGAATGATACTCTGTGAAATATACTGAAGATGTTTGTAGAGTTGATAGATGACAGGATTTACTCTCATCCAAAACTCTCAAGAAAGCACCACATCCTTGGAATGATAATTTCTGTAGAGTAAGATTATAAAGATTAACAAGCAAATCCACTAGTGGGATATGAAGGATGAGAGACAGCTGTAGGGACATCTTATGTGAGCAAGTGAGTTTGTAGCACTTTTATAGTCAGTGAGTGACTAGTATTTACAAGACAAAATGATGTTGTTTGTAATCTCATAGTAATATTTGTGAACAACACTATAATAGTGTCATTATTGAATGGACCAGAAGACATAAGACTGTCTCTAGTTCATTACTGTGAAGTTATATTGATCTCATGAGCAGTGCTCTTTGAATATCAACTAAAAACAGGCAAAGACCAGTATAGTAACATTAGTTTAGATAAATACTTTGTAGGTTGAGATATTTATATACTACTGTGAGTATCATACGTTTTTGTCTGTGAAATATGTTTACAAACGTTTAAGATTTTTATAGTTTTACAGCTATTTTTGAAACTGAAACTACTGTATAATAGTCATAACTTTATCTATTTAATTAGATTTTCAAATACCATGTTATGTTATTACTCATATACACATGACCGTCTCTAGTTTATTGCTGTGAGTTATTATTGTCTGGATACTCATCACGTTCTCAAATGTTGACAAATAAATACACAATGACCCAGTTCTATTGCAATATAACCACTTTCCTCCTTGGCCAAGACACCAGTTTGTCTGTAATAACAGGTTGGCACTGTTTTTTAGTACTGCATTTTGGAAACTAAACTATTAATACGTAGTCTCTAACTGATTTAACTGAAGTAAATATGTTATACCAATATCATCATATAATACATGGATATCTTAACTAATACTAGTACAGACAAGTAATGTTTTCTATTAAGGAAATATCCATGCTATGATGAATTTACAAAAACATTGACAGTTATTTACATAAAAAGAATACATTGATGTTTTGATGTCATTGATTATCTGGTATAAAAGTAGTTATTGTCAGTATATTTTATGAAGACTATGATATTTCAATTATGTTTATTATAAAGACATCACCTGTTTTATTATAGATACTGGATTTTCAATTTCATTATTTACTTTACTTTGTTTTTTAATTAATGACCATTTTTGGTGCAACAATAAGTTAACATTGATATTATAATAGCATCATTGATTGAGAGGTTGTAAGTGTGACTATAGTTGATGACACTTATAGTTGTAGAATCTACAGAGACCAAATTGTACCACACAATTAATATTCTAAATGTATTGATTTGTCTTTTCTACATTACAAATAAATAATTCAGACATATTTGTTTAGTAGTTGCCTAAGTAACTATTCACCATATACTTCATCAACCAGTGCAACTACTTTGTCGGTAAGTATATTTTTGCATTTCAAAAACAAGATTTTTGGAAACAAAATATATTTCCTATTTAGTTAATTACTAATAATGGGCACTATAATACTGGACATGTGTACTAACAATTGCTATTTTAATAAAATATTCCACTTGTCAATGTAATGTTTACTTTGAGATCTAAAAACTTAGTTAACTATGATTAGATCATGTAATGATCATGATATTTTGATAAAACTTTTCAGGAAGTATATACTGATATGAGAGTGTTTTGATTGTCGTTTTACAACAATTAATTGCATAAAGGTATCAGTGTTCTTTCTCTATATAAAAATTAATGTCATTGCAGCACAAGTATGTATAAAATATTCTATTTGTCAATGTAATGTTAGTTTGAGATGCATATAAATTATATATATTTCATAAATAAAGTAAAATTGTTATAATGTGATATATATTATATATATATCTATATATATTATGTAATAGGTATGTATGTATGTCGATGTATATATATATATATATATTAAGATCAATATATTTAGTCAACATTGATTTTGTTAACAACACTATGATAATGTTGTCACTTTTTGTCAATGGACCAGATGGCATAAAAGACCCTATAAAAGATCATTGATATTAGATATATTGATCTCATGGACTCATTGAGTGTTGGCTAACAAAGAGACAAAGACCAGTAGTAGCAACATTAACTCAGACAAGACACACATATATAGTTTTTCTAACATTTAAAATTAAGTAGCAATGTAATAAACTTGAGTTTGAACAGTCTCATGGATATGAGCTGTCCTATGATTATTGCTACAATAATTAATGACATAAAAACAGTGTCAATGTTCTTTCTCTATATAAATTAATGTCCATTGTAGTACAAAGTATGTTATATTTCTTTGAGTATTTGAGTACATTATGGTTTTAAAAATGAATAAGTTGAGACTACAAGGTGCATATTACTGGGACAGTGTAATATAATAAAATTGTGTTTACATTACATCCTATTTTAGTATGTTTTTTTGAAAATATCTTATAATAGTTTTCAGTTTCAAAATAACGTTTATAGATAACAAAGTCTAGCTATTGTATTTAAAACAACATCCTTCACTGATAATTAAAATTTGGGTATTCATAGCAACTACATATAGCTTAACAAAGAGGGGACAGAGTTTTAATATCCCTTTGAATTCTTTTATTTCAATATAAGAATACACAGAATGATTTTTGAAGAGAATTATACCATTAAGTGAAGATAATTTCAAAAATTGTGTGTTGTTCTTGAATATTATGACATTACAAAATAAATTTAATAACAAATGTGACTATGAAACACTCTATGTTAACAAAGAGAACATGTACAATTAAAAACAATGGACACAAACCTAAAATGTTCAGAGAACATGTACAATTAACAAATATCATATACACTATTTACTGAACACACCAGATATAAGTAGAGATACATTAAATAAAAATCTATAATAAATTGATAAAATTAAAAACTATATACACATAAATCTGATTCACTAATTCTTGATAATACACACATGCATTATATTGAACTCGAAGTGGTTCTCTTGTTTCATCAATAGGTATCAAAAAATTGACCCTTCAAGATCAGGAGTCTTCAAATTCTCTATGCCTTGAGTTATGATGTATTTTGAACCAACAAAAAGACTGAATTTCATTTGCAGTATGTACAGTTTAGGTTTTATTTTCTTTAAATATTCCAGTGATCCAAAGATATGAGATATAACAACAGTAAACAAATGTCCAAGAATACATAGTAGTTGTTGTTGTTAAAACAAGAGAGAGTTATATTGACTTTAACAAGATACCGACAAATGTACCAGAAACTATGACACAGTTACACATAACAAAAAGATCAATATCTTCAGCCACAACTTACGAAAAGGCCTACAAAATGCTTCAATATCACATAGATGGCAAAGACAGGAATACCTATTACATATCCCTTGTAGACGTCCTCAGTTCTGTACATAACATATAAGATGTAGAAAAATACAAGTAGTATTAGACGAGTTGTAAAAAAAATTTCTTTGTTGTTGTTTATATCAGGAACATGAATAGCTTCATAACAGGTCGAATATACTCTCTCAATTTTACCTACTCTCATAAGTGGTCGACCAGCAACAAGGATGGTCTATAATATAGTAGGACTAGACCAACCACTACTATAATTAGGTATCATTAATATCAATGAATCACCTTTTCCCATACTCAAACTGTCCCATCTATGTACCAAACTTTTTAAGTACTGGGGTACTAGTATCATTGGTATATATATTAATTGGTGTAACTATATTTGATATTGCGTAAACAACTTATAAAAGAGATTACACTGTGGTACAACAGTTAACTAGTACTATATGAAACTGAGGAGTCAGCTATTCTTTGGAAAGCCTTACAGAATAACGACTGAGGATAATGAGGACAACAACTATTGTCAGTAAATAAAGTGGAAATAGTAAAACTGAGACCCAGCTTTCCATAACTCACTCTGTTCATCCCATTGTAAAAACCATAAAGGGAAACCAAGATTCAGATTTAACATCAACAGAAAAGAATGGTAATGAATACATGAAGTAGTAACATGGTGTGATGAAGAAATTTTAAGATATATAATGCCAATAGCTTGAGCATAGAATATAATTCCATGAGTGTACCAGTTGTTAATGTTAGTTTGAGAGCAAATAACAGGTAAATGAAGGAGAGACCAGATACTGCATAGAGGATTAGTGTCAATAACCACCAATTACTACACTGCTTACATTCCGAAGAACCAATACCACACTATATTTGATACCATTAACAGTAGTACAAGTAGAACATAAAGGTCCTGTTTTAGTTGGTGGGCAAAGTGGAAGATGATTTACGAGGTAATTGTTGGGATCAGCTATTAAAATGTTGAGCCATATATCAAAAATTTGGTATAAATCTCGATTGAGGTTACAAGATATTCTAGACAGTAAGTGCTACACCAAATACTGTAGTCTGATTTGTAACCATTTTAATATTCATTAGTCCAGCCCATGCAGTATAGAGTCTGGTGGTCTAGTGATGGTAGCAAGAGGATATTGTAAATATGAATTGTGTGAGACAACTAGACAAGTAGGTTGATAATCTCCAGCTATTACCAAGTTTATGATAACTGGTAACATTGACAAATACCTTTATTGCATTCAGTTCAAAAACCTAGTGGACAATCTAGTAAGTTAAGTTTTATCTTTAATTACGATGAGTCATCAGGAGATGATATGACTAGGACAGTGTCATCAACCTCTTTGAAATACTATCCCTTTTATAAAGAGTAAAATTAACTAAAGTAACACCTGCTGTGATTCAGAAGGACTTGATTCTCATCATGAGGTGAGATATACCATGATGAAATGGTGATATGACAATTTTCCAGAATGATGTTTAATCCTAGCCAATAGAAGAGACACTGTACTGTACACATTATTATCTACTACATCTTTAGAGCGCCATAGGTATATGTAATGTTTGTCCAGAATATACTGATATGATGTTAGGAAACACTACTTCATTGTTACCAATCAAAAAATACATTTGGTTAGATCTTTGGAACATATGCAATGACTATTAGACAAAGTGGAGATGTTTAAAGGATTTGGTTTTAAAGATTTGAAATGTAAAATTTTAGCATAATAACGTCTTTTGTTTATGATGACCAGTGTAGTATAATCCATTCATATAGCAATTGTACAAAATTAGTACTGAATATGGAGCTACCAGATAGACCAGCTGTATTATTGATGAATATCATACTGATATTTAATACTGTCATGTTTTGAAAGAGGGAAGACATTTTGAAATGTACATTGTTTTATGGTCTTATAAATATCATCTTGTGCATAAATAGCTCCCCCTTTGTGTATGAGCAATGTTATTGACAAAGGTAGCCCTGAGTCCATTGTTTAAATAAAATGTACTACTGCCATATAACATGAATACCGCTCCTCTCCCTCTCCTCTTTTTCTTCAAATAACATATTACCATCCAACATAATGTTAGTGTCAATTACTTCAAAGATTGACCCTGAATTGTCATAATAATGACTGTTAGATCCAGTATATGAAGAGCTTTAATATTATCCATTGTAAACATACCAGCTTTTGAAATGGATGTTTGATGAACCATCTTGTGTATTGTTTGGTATGTATAACATCTTCTAGAACTATTATCAAAGGTTTCAATCCACTATCTTTATTAGAATATGTATTAGCATATATACATGCTCCTGTAGTTTTAATAACGTTTTCACTAAAGTTTCACATTAGTAAACATTACAGTGACATTGAAGATCTTTTTTTTGTGGTGATATGTATAACAACAGAGACTTGCCCCAGCATTTTCTGGAGTCAATATAACATTTCGATTTTCTAAATTTTAAAAACACTGTTAGATACAATAAGTGGGTACATATTTGATAGGTGATTGTCATGAGTTTTGTTAAATATCGTGAAGATGAGAGAGCAGCTCCATGGCAACTAAAAATGTTTGTAGTTCTCTGTAAAACTAGCATTTTTTTATTATAGTCTGGGATGTTTTTATACTGTAGAAATGTAATACCAATACAGCACCTGTGAATGAGCCATAATTATGATAGAAAACAATATAGTTGAAGATATTTGGACATTAGCTGAGAATTTCTGTTGAGTATAGAGTATGTCAAACCTGCAGCATTAACAACAGGAATTGAAGTAAATGTTTCTTGATGTACTAAATTATCAAGATAAGAGAGACATTTTATACTGTTGATATAGTCAAGTTATTTACAAATATTGCTTCTTTTATTAAAACATTATTTTGTAAACTTTTGACATTGCTTTCATCATGCAATGAACAATAACAACACTCCATTACCTAAACTTGTTGTTGGTATGAGTATTAAATTCAGCACTTTTTGTAGAAGTAACATTGATATTTTCTATAGTAGCATTTATGGATTAATAGCTAGAATTGAAACCCATAATTTGATAACATATTAACCTCTTTGATTAGTAATGTCCAATATGGAGGAACAGTAGTAGAGAAGAATGATACTCTGTAAAATATATTGGAGATGTTGTAGAGTTGATAGATGACAGGATACTCTCATCCAGATCTCTCAAGAAAAAGCACCACATTCTTGGAATGATAATTTCTGTAGAGTAAGATTATAAAGATTTACAAAAGCAAATCCCACTAGTGGGATATGAAGGTTGAGAGACAGCTGTTGAACAATTTATTTCAGCAAGTGAGTTTGTAGCACTTTTTATAGTCAGTGAGTGACTAGTATTCACAAGACAAAATGATATGTTTGTAATCTCATGAGTAATATTTGTGGACAACACTATAATAGTGTCATTATTGAATGGACCAGAATGACATAAGACTGTCTCTAGTTCATTACTGTGAGTTATATTGATCTCATGTGCAGTAGCTCCTTGAAAATCAACTAACAAACACACAAAGACCAGTAGTAGTACCATTAGTTCAGATAAATACTTTGTAGTTGAGATGATATATATACTGCTGTGAGTATCAGTTTGTCTGTGAAATATGTTTACAATGTTTAAGATTTTTTATAGTTTTACAGCTATTTTGAAACTGAAACTACTGTATAATTAGTCACAACATATCTATTTAATCACATTTTCAAATAGCATTTTATGTATACATTGATATTGTAATGTAATGTTATCATACAAATTTTAGTCTCTTTTATCAAGTAGAACAAAAGCATGTGATTTTTAGTTATATTATATTGTTTGACATTTTACAATAGTTTCAGTTTCAAAATAATTGTTTCAAAATAACAAATACTATATGTTATAATAACACCCAGCATTGAAATAGTAACTGATTTATATCATTATAGTCCATTGTATAATGACACTATTAACGTTTTGTCCACATAACATTATAAACATAACATTTAGAATGTTTACAACCTCACTAATATACAATGTCTTACATTTGTCTTTCAATCTTCATATTCTACTAGTGGATTGTTTTTAAACATTTTTATAATCATAAAATATAGCAATTGTTTTTTTACGAGTTTGAGTTCAGTGACCTAACCAGTGTATGATGCACTGTGACATGTATATATTTAATAATAAAGAGACACACTTTGTATAATACTACATTAGTTTCAAAGACAAAACTAAGTTGTAGACTATTAATGTAATAGACACAGAAGAGGGAGATGTAGAAGAAAAATAAAAAAGTCCAACATTTGACCCATTGTGCCTGTGATATTAAGAATTTTTGTCTTAATTTGTAACTGACCCATAATGAAGGATTTCATAAAAGAAATGCTGCAAAAATTTTGATCAGTTTTAAATACATTTCAATGGACAATCCAGGTCATTCTTACTAGTGAGGTTGTAGCATTCTAAATAGTATGTTTATAATGTTATGTGGACAAAACATTAATAGCTAGTGTCATTATACAATGGACTATAATGATATAATACAGTTACTATTTCAATACTGTGTGTTATTATAACATATAGGCTTTGTTATTTATAAATAGTTGTTTTGAAACTGAAACTATTATAAATATCTCAAACATGAATTATTTTCACAAAACTACACTAGTTGTTATGTAAACATATTGTTGTTGTACTTACACATTACTACACTGCTTACCATTTATAATAGCTAGACTTTAGTTATTCTATAAAACAGTTATAACAGTTTATAGATAACTAAGTCTAAAACTACTATATAATTAGTCACAACTTATCTATTTAATCACACCAAATACCACATTATTATATATATATATATATAACAGAATTAAAGGACAAAAGAACAGAGCTCTCGCTGTGTTGCTGTTTACTCCGATTTTCACGCGTTATACGATCGTCAGACATTCATGTCTGACGATCGCATAACGCGTGAAACTTGGAGTACACAGCAACACAGCGAGAGCTCTGTTCTTTTGTCCTTTAATTCTGTTCTAACCCGCTCTGTCTAAACGACATCGAGCACTCTTCAACAGACTTAGATACTTCAGTATATATATATATATATATATATGTATATATTGTTATTGTAATATAATGTTATCATAACAAATTTTTGTCTCTTTTATCAAGTAGAACAAAAGCATGTGATTTTTAGTTATATTATGCTGTTTGACATTTTAAGTAGTTTCAGTTTCAAAATAATTGTTTATAAAATAACAAATCCTATATATTATAATAACACACAGCATTGAACTGTAAACAGACGTATAACATTATAGTACATTGTATAATGACACTATCAATGTTTTGTCCACATAACATTATAAACATACTTACAAACTCATTTGCTCACATATAATGTCTTACATCTGTCTTTCAATCTTCATATTCTACTAGTGGGTTGTTTTTTAATCATTTTTATAATCATATAATATAGCAATTTGTTTTTTAATGAGTTTGAATTCAATGACCTAACCATTTTATGATGTACTATGACATGTATGTACTTAAATTATCTATCATATTATTAATTGCCTAGGTACATGTAATACTTGTCATGACATGATTACTATGATAATATCATCATATTATAATGATGTATAGTTGATGCATTACTATATAGGTAAGTCACATTGTTAATATATTCAGTAACTGATTATTGGAATTAATATGCTAAAACTTATAGTGACTATTTATACTGCATAGTAAGTGAAACAGTCCAATCTGTGAAATTAATACAGTTAGGTTCTAATGTTTAGAGTTTAGGTTATAGAGTATATGGTAATTTATAATTGAAGTATGTCATTCCTGTGCTATGCAAATAGCCATTGCCTACTATAAATACCTATTATATATACATTATATATGTAATACAATATGTCATATTGTGATATAATGCTGTTATATAAATTACTTTTAATGTTAAAAACAACCTCAAAACTTAAGTATTAAATAGATCACTCTGAGGATACATTACCTTATAATAGAATGTCTATTTATTTTCCAACTAAATCTGTATAACACAGCATGTTATGTATCATATATACTAATGGGCTAACTAACATGTTGGTCCGTTAACTCATTGAGAGATGATCAAAAACAAATACAATTGTGACAAAGAATGTTATGTTATATTATTATCATTCATATTATTGTCTGTTGCAAGTATGTTAAGACTTGTCATGATATAGTCAATGTGACAATAATATCATAATAATGATGAGTATAGTTATGTATATACTATAAATGTATGTCCCAGTGACATATACTTTTAGTCTTAGTTGAAAATATCCTAAAAAGGGGGAAAACTAAACAATTGTTACTTTTTTAGTATTATCTTGTGGAAATCTAAATCATTTGCATTGTTTTTGAATGGCTTCTGCTCATCTTATCATTCAAAAAGATTTACAGTGATGTACAACAATTAAGTTTCAAAGATTCTTATTAATAAAAGACAATTGCATTTTAAAAGACAAAACTAAATTTTAAACTATTAAATGGTATAATACAAACTGTATTACATTGTATGGTGTTAATTTTAATGTATATAACTGATGTTTTTAATGTTGGACTGAAGAGTGGCTCTCTGAATTCATCGTAAGACTCAAAGAATGATCCTTCCAAATCAACTAATTTTTAATCTTGATGGGTTCGTGAAGTAGTGATGTATTTTACCAACATATATATGAAACATTGAAATAAATTTAACATGGAGAATGTGCAATTTTTGTTTTTATCTGTTCAAAAGCCTTCCTGTGACCCGAGAAAGTGAAAAAAGACAAACAATGATCAATGCCAATAAAACAAACAATTGTTGCTAGAGCTAAAATATTTGACATTTGACTGAAGAACTAAAAAATGCCATGATATATCAAAAACTATGACACTATTCCACATAATAAAGGGATCAAAAATGTTGAGCCACATTTTACGAAAAGGCCTGCAAGATACTTCAATTGTCACATAGATCGGCAATAACAGGATACCTATTAAATCACTTTTATGTATGTCACCACCAGCTTTGTACAGAGTATTCCCTAAGGTATAGAGAAACACAAGTAACAATAGGCGAGTTGTGAAAAAGATTTCTTTGGTTGTGTTTATAGTAGGAATGGATATCTTCATAAAAAACAGGTCGAATATACTCTCTCAATTTACCTCTAACTCTCATAAGTGATCGACCAGCAACAAGAATGGTCATATAAATAACATGACAGGACCAACCACTATAAAATAAAGATCATCAATATAAAATGAACACCTTTTCCATATTCAACTGTACCATAGCTTTGTACCAAACCTTAAGTATTGGGTTACTAGTATTCATTGGTATATATATTTAATTGGTATAACTATATTTGGACATTCCAGTAAAACATACTTATAAAAGAAGGGTGTACAACAGTAACCAGTACTTGAATATGAGGAATGAGCTATTCTGTTGGAAAGCCTTAAAGAATAACGACTGAGGATAATGAGGACAACAACTATTGTCAGTAAATAAAGTGGAAACAGTAAACTGAGACTAAATTTCCATAACTCTGTCATCCCTCATTGTAAAAACAAAAGGGTGAAGAAGCAAGATTGAAACTTAACATGGGAGAGAAAAACATGAGCTGATGAATACATTAAAGAAATCGCTTTATGTGATAATAAAAACTTGTATTTACAATCCAAATAGTTTGAGCATAGAATATAATTCCATTGAGGTGTACCAGTTGTTAATGATAGTTTTGAAGAGCAAATAACAGATAAATGAGGATTAGTGGACCAGCTACCACCAATTATTACATTGCTTACATTCTGAAGACCAAATTGACCACACTATACATTTGATACCATTACCAGTAGTACAAGTAGAACCATAAAGGTCCTGTTTTAGTTGGTGGACAAAGTGGAAGATGGTTTACAAGATAGTTGTTTGGATCAGCTTTAAAAAATATCAGAACCATTTATCAAAAATATGTTATAATCTTGATTGAAGTTACTAGATTCGTGATAAGTTACTGTCACACCCAAATACTGTAGTCTATTTGTCCCATTTGTAATATTCATTAGTCCAGCCCATGCAGCAGAGTCAACTCTGGTAATTGTAGCAACAGGATATTGTAATATGAATAATTTGAGACAACTAGACAAGATAGGTTGATAATCTCCAGCCATACCAAGTTTATTGATAACTGTGACATTGACATTACTTGTGTCTGTATTCAGTTCAAAACCTAGGTGGACAATTTAGTAATTAAGCTTTATCTTTAATAATGATGAGTCATCAGGAGATGATATGACTAGGATAGCATCATTATCCTTTTTGAATTACTGTCCCTTTTATAGAGGAGTGAAATTAACTAAGTACCTGCTGAGACTCCGTGAGCACTTGATCTCATCATGAGGTGATTATACCATGATGAAAATGGTGATAATAAATAGTTCCGGAATTATCGCTTACTACTAGCCAATGCAAGAGACACTGTAGTGTACACGTTATTACCTACTATATCTTTGGCTGCCATAGGTATATGTAATGTTTGTCCAGGATATACTGATATGATGTTAGAACACTACTTCATTGTTACTATCATAAATACATATGGTTAGATCTTTGGAACATATGCAATGACTATTGAGATAAATGAGATGTTTAAAGGATTTGCGTTTTAAGAATCAAAGTGAAAAATTGTATCATATAGTGTTTTTTCACTATGATGAGCAGTGTAGTATAATTCATTCATATAGCAATTGTACAAGTTAGTGTACTGAATATGAGCTACCAGAGAGACCAGCTGTGTTATTGATGATATCATACTGATATTTAAATACTGTCATGTTTTGAAAGAGGGAAGACATTTGAAATGTACATTGTTTTATGGTCTTATAAATATGCATCTTGTGCATAAATAGCTCCTCCCTTTGTATGAGCAATGTTATTGATAAAGGTAGCCCGGAGTCCATTGTTTAAATAAATGTACTACTGCCATATAACTTGAATATCAGCTCCTCTCTCTCCTCTATTTCCTTTAAAACCACATATTACCATCCCGTATAATGTTAGTGTCAATTACTTCAAAGACTGATCCTGATTGTTTATATAATAATGACTGTTAGATCCAGTTATATGAAGAGCTTTGATATTATCCATTGTAAACCATACCCAGCTTTTGAAATGGTATGTTGATGAACCATTTTGTGTATGTGTTGTATGCTATAACATCTTCTAGAACTATTATCAAAAGGCTTCAATCCACTGTCTTTATTAGAATATGTGTTAGCATATATACATGCTCCTGTACTTTCAATAACATTTCCACTAAAGTTCACATTACTAAATGTTACAGTGACATTGAAGTCTTTTTTTTTGTGGGGATTATGTATAACAACAGAGACTGCCCCAGTATTTGCTTTATCAACAATAGCAGCTTTTGCTTTTCTGGATATAAAAAACACTGTTAGATACATATAGTGGGTGCATATTTGATAACAGTGATTGTCATGATTTTTGTTAAACATCGATGAAGAATGAAAGATCAGCTCCATGGCAACTAAAAGTGTTGTAGTTTTTTCTAAAATTACTATTATTTATTATAGTCTGAGAGTTAGCTACAATGTCAAATGTAATACCAATACAGTACCTGAGAATGAGCCAATATAATGATAGAACATAGTCAAAGATATTTGAACATTAGCTGAGAAGTTCTTTTGAGTATAGAGTATTGTCAAACTGCAGCATTAACAACAGGAATTGAAGGAAATTTTCTCTTGATGTATTAAATTATCAAGATAAGAGAGACACTTTGTACTTTTGATATAGTCAACATTATTTACAAATCTTGCTTCATTTATTAAAAACATTCTTTTGTAAACCTTTTGACATTGTTTTCATCAGTGAACACAATAATAACACACCATTACCTAAACTATTGTGTGTTTGGGAATGATAAAACTCAGCCACTTTTTGTAGAGTGACAATGATATTTACTATAGTAGTAGCATTTAATGGTTAATAGCTAGAATGAAAACCCATAATTTGATACATATTAACCTCTTTGATCAATAATGTCTCAATATGGAGGAACAGTAGTAGAGAAGAATGATACTCTGTGAAATATACTGGAGAGATGTTGTAGAGTTGATAGATGACAGGCTACTCTCATCTACATCTCTCAGAAAGCACCACATCCTTGGAATGAATAATTTCTGTAGAGTAAGATTATAAAGGATTTACAAAAACAAATCCACTAGTGGAAATGAAGGATGAGAGCAGCTGTAGGACATCTTATGTAAGCAAGTGAGTTTGTAGCACTTTTTATAGTTAGTGAGTGACTAGTATTCACAAGACAAAATAATATGTTTGTAATCTCATGAGTATATAATTTGTGAACAAGACTATAATAGTGTCATTATTGAATGGACCAGAATACATAAGACTGTCTCCAGTTGATTGCTGTGACATATATTGATCTCACAATCTCCTTGAGTCTTGACTAACAAACAGACAAAGACCATTTGTGTCAACATTATTTTCAGATAACCACTTTGTAGTTGAGATGATATATATATTGCTGTGAGTTATCAATTTGTCTCTTTACGATGTTTAGGCTTTTTTAATAGTTTGTATTGATATTTTGAAACTGAACTACTATATAACTTATCTATTTAATCAGATTTTCAAATAGCATGTAAAGTATACTTGATATTGTAATGTAATGTTATCATAACAAATATTAGTCTTTTTTATTGGCTAGAATAAAAGAATGTGTTTTTAGTTACATATTCTTTTTGCTTGTTAAATTTTCCAATAATTTCAGTTTCAAATAATTGTTTATAAAAAACAAAAGCCTCTATGTTATAATAACACACAGCATTGAAATAGTAACAGACTTATATCATTATAGTTGATTGTATAATGACATTATTAAAGTTTTCTCCCACAAAAACATTACAAACATACCATTTGCTACAAACTCACTTACTCACAAATAATGTCTTACATCTGTCTTTTCAATCTTCATATCCAACTAATGGATTTGTTTTTAAAATCTTTATAATCACATAAAGATTTTGATTTCTTTATTAGTTTGAATTCATTGAAGACTAACCAGTGTATGATATACTGTGACATGTATATACTTTAATTATCTATCATGCTATTGGCTACCAGTTCCATAGGTACATGTAATATATGCTTGTCATGACATGATAACTATATAATAATATCATAATAGTGATGATGTATAGTTGATATATATAAATATATGTTTGCTATATACTTTTTTTAGTTAGTTCAAATATCTTGTTGAAGTGGTAAAATTTTAAAAAAATTGTTTACTTCTTTAGTATTGTCTTTTAAAAAGTATGTCTATTTGCATTGGTTTGAACAGTTCCATTCATCTAAAGAGTTTCAGATTACAAATTAAGATTTTTTAAGAGATAATATATTACATAATTTTCAAAGACAAAACTAAATTGTAAACTATTAAATGGAATAAACACAGAGGAGGCAGAACCAGAAGAAAGAAAAACAAATCCAACATTTGACCTATTGTTACTATGATGTTTAAAACTCTTTCTTAATCTGAACAGAGCCAGAATGTTAGGGATTATCATAAACAAAATACTGCAAAGATTTTTGATCAGGTTTTGAGTGAGATATTCACTGTTTTTTTGCCAATATATTTATTCAATGGACACATATTGACCATCCCTACACAGACACTGCTACTGTGTGTCTGATTAAGTATAACAACAAGATGTTTACACAAACAACTAGTTTAGTTTTGTAAAAATATTTTTTGTTGTTTGAAATATTTTACAATAGTTTTTCAGTTTTCAAAACAACTATTTATAAATAACAAAGCCTATATGTTATCAATAACACACAGTATTGAAAATAGTAACTGATTTATATCATATAGTCTGATTGTATATGACACTATTAAAAGTTTTGTCCCACATAACATTACAACATACCATTTAGTGAGTTACAAACTCACTTATTTATGTTCAATGTTCTATATCTGTCTTTAAAACTTCATATCTTACTAGTAGATTTGGTTTTTTAAAAAATCTTTATAATTTAATTCTTATTCTACAGAGATCTTATCTATTATACTATTTTATGAGTTATATAGAATTCCGTAATTGAACTAGTGCAATATCTACTGTGACATATAATATACTTATTTATTATCTATCGATATTATTGGTTTGTCACAATCTGAAAAGGAGCAAAACTTAAAAAATTATTACTTCTTTAGTATTATCTTTAAAAATAAATAGTCTTTATTTCATTGCTAGAATGGGCTTCCACTCATCTTAGCGGATGTAGGCACAAATTAAAGTTTTAAAGATTCTCAATAATAAACACGACACCCCTTTATTAAATAGACAAACTAAGTTGTAAAACTATTAAATGTGTATAATACACACTGTATCACACGGTATGATGTTAATTTAATATGATACAATTGATGTATTTTATGATGGGACTGTAGAAGTGGTTTCTCTTGATTCATTCTCAAAGAACAACCCTTCCAAATCACAAGTGTTCAATCTTGATGGTTGTGAATGATGACGTTTTTTTACCAAAGTATAAATGAAACTTAAAATGGAATTTAACATGAAGAAGTTACAATTTTTTATTTAGTAGTTGGTCAAGTTTTTCCTGTGACCCGAGAAAATGAAAAATAATGAAAAAGTGACAAAACAAATGTTGCTAGAGATTAAAATATTTGACATTTGACCTAAACGACTAAAGAAGTACCCATGAAATACAAAATCTATGACACAATTCCAAATATTAAAGTGATCAAAACTGTGGGAGACCATTTTACAGAAAGCCTGCAAGATACTTCAATTGTCACCATAGAAGGTAATAATAGGATAGCTATTAGTTTACTACTACTCGTCAACCAGCAACAAGCATAGTCATATAAGATAGTAGGATAGGACCAATAACTACTACAATTAATATCATTAATATCAAATGACCACCTTTTCCCATACTCAACTGTACTATCTTTGTACCAAAACTTTAAGTATTGGATTTACTAGTATCATTGGTATATATATTAATTGGTGTAACTATATTTGATATTGCAGTAAACATACTTATGAAAGAGAGGTGTACAACAGTAACTAGTACTTGAACTGAGGAATGAGCTATTCTGTTTGTAAAACCTAAGAAATAAATGAAACTGAAATAATGAGGACAACAACTATTGTCAATAAATAAAGTGGAAATAGTAAACTGAGACCAGCTTTCCATAACTCTGTCATTCCATTATAAAAACAAAGAGGAAAAAACAAGATTCAGATTCAAAATAGAGAGAAAAACATGAGCTGATGAATACATTGAAAAAATCACCTGCTGTGATGATAACATGTTGATATTCAAAATACCAATAGCCTGAGCATAGAATATAATTAGGTTTGAACAATTGATAGTGTTGTCACTTAATGGACTATAATAACATAATAACTCTATAAAGATCATGCTATTAGCTATATTGATCTTATGAACTCATTTGAGTGTTGACTAACCCCAATAACAATCACATGCTATTTTAGTTTGTTTTGGTAAATATTATATAATAGTTTTCAGTTTCAAAATAGCTGTTATAGAATAACAAAAAATAGCTGTTATATTTAAAAAACATCTTTCACAGATAATTAAACTTGAGAATTAAATATAACTACAAAGTATTCACAGTTTTGGTATACTTTGTTAGTCAGTACTCAAGAAGTTTTTACCTCAATATAACAACACGCAGAATGATCTATGGAGAGACTTATATCATTGAGTAAATATAATATCAAACAACTGAGTGCTATTAATGAATATTATGACATTGTAAAAGATATTGAATGTAAATAACAAATATGACTGCATTTTTATAAGTATTAAGCACAACAACAAGCAACAAACAACAACAAATGTACACAAACCAAAATGGGCAGAGAGCATGTTCAAAGATCAACTATTAAACAAGTGACATATAAAATATTTACTAGAGACATTAGTTTTTAAGTAGGGTACATGAAATAGAGAAATCTGTATAAAATCAAAGAAATTTAAAACTTGATATACACACATTATGATTCACTAATTCTTTATAAACACACATGTTTTCACTGTTGAACTGAGAAGTGGTTCTCTTGTTTCATTATAGGTATCAAAAAATGACCCTGCAAGGTCAGGAGTCTTCAACTGTCTAGGCCGTGGGTTATGATGTATTTTGGAACAAAAAAGAAAGTGAATTTCATTTGCAGTATGTACAATTTAGGTTTTATTTTTCTTTAACATTCCAGTAACCCACATAATATGAAATATAAGAACAGTAACTAATGTCAAGATACAATAGTAGTTGTTGTTGCTAAAAAAAATGGAAATTTGATTTGTACTATTGACTTTAACAAGATACCACAATGTACCAGAAACTATGACACAATTACACATCACAAAAAGATCAAGTATCTTCAGCCACATCTTACGAAAAGGCCTACAAAATGCTTCAATTATCACATAGATGGCAAAGATGGGAATACCTATTACATATGCCTTGTAGACATCCTTAGTTCTGTACATAAAATATAAGATGTAGATAAACACAAGTAGTAGAAGACGAGTCGTGAAAAAGAATTCTTTATTGTGTTCATATGGTGCATGGATAAGCTTCATAAAGGTCGAATATACTCTCTAAAATTTACGTACTCTCATAAGCAAATCGACCAGCAGCAATAATAGTGAAATAAGATAGTAGGACAGGAATAACACTACTATAATTAGTATCATTTAATATTAAATGAATATCCCTTCCATATTCAACTGTACCATCTCCATACCAAACCTTAAGTATTGGGTTACTAGTATCATTGGTATATATATTAATTGGTGTAACTATATTTGATATTGCAGTAAACATACCGTATGAAAGAGAGGTGTAACAACAGTAACCAGTACTTGAATGGAGGAGTCCAGCTATTCTGTTGGAAATCCTAAGGGAGAAACGACTGAAGATAATGAGGACAACAACTATTGTTAGTAAATAAAGTGGAAATAGTAAACTGAGACCAGCTTTCCATAGCTCTGTCATCCCATTGTAAAAACATAAAGGAAAGCCAAGATTGAGATTTAACATCAACAGAAAAGAACGTGTTAATGAATACAGTGAAGTAGCAATATGCTGTGATGAAGAAAATTTCAAATCTATAATACCAATACCCTGAGCATAGAATATAATTCCATTGAGTGTACCAGTTGTTAATGTGAGTTTGAGAGCAAATAACAGGTAATGAGGAGTGGACCAGCTATTGCATAGAGGATTAGTGTCAATAACCACCAATTACTACATTGCTTACATTCTGAAGAAACCAAATACTACACTATACTTCATACCATTAACAGTAGCACATGTAGAACATAAAGGTCCTGTTTTAGTTGGGTGGACAAAGTGGAAGATGATTTACAAGGGTAATTGTTTTGGATCAGCTATTAAAACATCAGAGCCATTTATCAAGAACATGGTATAAATCTTGATTGAGGTTACAAGATTCTTGACAGGTAAGTGCCCACAAAATACTGTAGTCTTATTTGTACCATTTGTAATATTCATAGCCCAGCCCATGCAGTAGAGTCTGGTGGTCTGGTAATGGTAGCAAGAGGATATTGTAAATATGAATTGTGTGAGACAACTAGACAAGTAGGGTGATAATCTCCAGCCATACAAGTTTATTGATAAAAACTTGACTGTAAAAAACCTGTAACATTGAACAAATACCTTGTGTATTGTATTCAGTTCAAAACCTAGTGGACAATCTAGTAAGTTAAGCTTTATCTTTAATAATGATGAGTCATCAGGAGATGATATGACTAGGATGCATGATTAATCCTCTTTGAATTATTGTCCCTTTTATAAAGAGTGAAATTAACTAAAGTACACTTATGAGACTCCAGGAGCACTTGATTCTCATCATGAGTGTGAGATATACCATGATGAAATGGTGATAATGAATAGTTCCGGAATTTATCGCTTGTCCTAGCCAATGCAAGAGACACTGTAGTGTACACATTATTACCTACTACATCTTTAGCTGCCATAGGTATATGTAATGTTTGTCCAGGATATACTGATATGAATGTTGGGAAACACTACTTCATTGTTACTATCATAAATACATTTGGTTAGATCTTTGAAACATATCAATGACTATTAGACAAAGTGGAGATGTTTAAAGGATCGTGTTTTTAAAGAATCAAAGTGAAAAAATTGTATCATAATAGTTTTTTTCACTATGATGACCATGTAGTATCATTCATTCATATAGCAATTGTACAAGTTAGTACTGAATATGGAGCTACCAGAGAAGACCAGCTGTGTTATTGATGAATATCATACTGATATTTAATACTGTCATGTTTTGAAAGAGGAAGATATTTTGAAAGTACATTGTTTTATGGAGTCTTATAAAATATCATCTTTGCGTAAATAGCTCCTCCTTTGTATGAGCAATGTTATGATAAAGGTAGCCCTGAGTCCATTGTTTTTAAATGAAATGTACTACTGCCATATAACTTAAATACAGCTCCTCTTTTCTCCTCTATTTCCTTCAAACCACATATTACCATCCAATATAATGTTAGTATTAGTTACCTCAAAGACTGACCCTGAATTGTTTATAATAATGACTGTTAGATCCAGTTATATGAAGAGCTTTAATATTATCCATTGTAAACATACCAGCTTCTGAAATGGATGTTGATGAACCATCTTGTGTATTGTTGTATGCTATAACATCTTCTAGAACTATTATCAAAGGTTTCAATCCACTGTCTTTATTAGAATATGTATTAGCATAAAGACATGCTCCTGTATTTTTAATACCATTTCCACTAAAGTTCACATTACTAAATCTTACGTTGACATCAAAGTCTTTGTTTTGTGGTGGATTATGTATAACACAGATATTGCCCCAAAATCTGCTTTGGGTTCAATAATTTCGTTTTTTTTTCGACTTAAAAACAACTGTTAGATACAATAAGTGGTACATATTTGATAGGTGATTGTCATGAGTTTTGTTAAATATCGTGAAGAATGAGAGAGCAGCTCCACGGCAATTAAAAAACATGTAGTTCTCTATAAAGATAGCTTTTACTTATTATAGTCTGAGAGAGTTAGTTACACTGTTGAAATGTAATACCAATACAGCACCTGAGAATGAGCCCTAATTATGATAAAATATAGTTGAAAGAGATATGTGGACAATGGGTGAGAAGTTCTGTTGAGTATAGAGATTGTCAAACCTGCAGCATTAACAACAGGAATTGGAGTAATGTTTCTTGATGTACTAAATTATCAAGATAAGAGAGACACTTCATACTGTTGAT
Organism: Gigantopelta aegis; assembly: GCF_016097555.1. Lineage (NCBI taxonomy): Eukaryota > Metazoa > Mollusca > Gastropoda > Neomphalida > Peltospiridae > Gigantopelta > Gigantopelta aegis. Next base: position 19,547 of record NW_024534063.1, on the reverse strand, counting down.
ATAGTCATAGTTATTTACAAATCTTGCTTCTTTTATTAAAAAACATTCTTTTGTATACTTATGACATTGTTTTTTCATCAGTGAACAATAACAACATTCCATTACCTAAACTTTGTGTTGGTATGAGTAGAAACTCAACACTTTTTGTAGAGGTGATACATGACATTTACTATAGTTAAGCATCTAATGGATTAATACTCTAGAATTAGCAAACCCATAATTTGATGACATGTTAACCTCTTTGATCAGTAATGTCTCAATGAAGGAAGGAACAGTTAGTAGAGAAGAATGATACTCTGTGAAATATACTGGAGATGTTGTAGAGTTGATAAATGACAGGATACTCTCATCCAGATCTCTCAAGAAAGCACCACATCCTTGGAATGATAATTTCTGTAGAGTAAGTTATAAAGATTTACAAAAACAAATCCACTCAGTGGGATATGAAGGTTGAGAGACAGCTGTAGGACATCTTATGCAAGCAAGTGAGTTGTAGCACTTTTTATAGTCAGTGAGTGACTAGTATTCACAAGACAATTGATATGTTTGTAATCTCATGAGTAATATTGTGAACAACACTATAATGTCATTATTCAATGGACCAGAATGACATAAGACTGTCTCCAGTTCATTGCTATGAGATATGTTGATTTTTCGATCATAAACTTCTAGAGCATTAACTAACAAACATACAAAGACCAGTATCAGTAACATTACCTTACACTTGTACCCAAGATGATATAGACACTTCTGAGAGTACCAGTTTGTCTGCGAAATCTGTTTTTGTATCAACACTCATGCTTTGTTATAGCTGAAACATCTATTTTGAAACAGAAGCACTACAAGTATACCAAAAGGATTTATAATACCAATAACAGAATAATAATATTATGTTTATAACATAGTAATATATATAATATATATATAATATATATGCTAAATATACATAGCAATTAACTGTATCCAGACATAAAACAGTTTTCAGTTACTCATAAAACATATACACTCTGTACTTTTTCAGTTATGACACACATATATATATAATGTTGATTTCACTATAATCATATAGACTATAATACAAATTATATTATCATAAGATACTGTTATGTATCTGTTTTCATTACTACTAATCAACATGTGTAGGCTTAGTTGTGTTGTTTTAAATAATATTGTTTTGAGTATTTTATAATATTTTTGTTTTCTAGTTATTAATATCAAATAATAACAAAGTTTACTACTATGATTTTGTAAATAACTAATTGCATATAATGATTGAATTTAGGAATAAGTCAATATGTCTTAATCACTTTCCTCAATAGGTAGTTTCACTTACAATCAGAAACACTATTTAATTTTATTAATATATATAACAATACTTTTAATACTGGTTTTCTAGAAACACTGCTTTGAACAAATTTATACAAAGTAATGCCTTTTTTAATTTTCAAATATAAGAGACACAAATTAAAATCTATTATTATTAAATCTCTAAATTTAATACACATAGTCGCATGTACTGTCTCATGTTGGACTAAGGAGTGGTTCTCTGGACTCATTGTATGTATCAAAAAGGATCCTTCAGATCACGTGTTTTCAATCTGGGGGGTTGTGGACATGACTGTCTCTTCTAAAGAAAGATAACATTTTAAGTTGTAAAATGTATAAATTTGGTTTTATTTTTTCCAAAGTTTTTGTCACCCAAAAATATGAAAAGTGACAACAACAATTAAAGCAAAGGACACAGTTATTGTTGTGATAGGTATAATGAATAGGGCTTTATTTGAGCCCAAACACATACCACATGGTAACAGAGACCATGACACACAACCACATAATAAAGAGATCAAGTACGTTAAGCCACATCTTATGATAAGGTTTGGAAAAGGCTTCAATAGTCACATAAGTGGTAACAATTGGAATAACTATCACACATCCTTTATTTGTGTCACTAGTTCTGAACAAAGGGTACAAGATGTAAAGAAACACAAGTAGTAGTAAAACGAGTTGCAAAAAAGAATTCTTGTTGTGTTCATAAGGTGCATGGATAGCTTCATAAACAGGTCGAATATACTCTCTCATTTACCTACTCTCATAAGTGGTCGACCAGCAACAAGGATGGTGATATAAGATAGTAGGACAGGACCAACCACTACTATAGTTAGTATCATTAATATCAAATGACCACCTTTTCCATACTCAACTGTACCATCTCTGTACCAAACTTTAAGTATTGGGTTACTAGTATCATTTGGTATAGATATTAATTGGTATAACTACATTTGATATTGCAGTAAACATACTTGTGAAAGAGAGGTGTACAACAGTAACCAGTACTTGAACTGAGGAGTGAGCTATTCGATTGGAAAGCCTTAAAGAATAACGACTGAGGATAATGAGGACAACAACTATTGTCAGTAAATAAAGTGGAAATAGTAAACTGAGACCAGCTTTCCATAACTCTGTCATCCCATTATAAAAACATAAAGGAAAACCAAGATTCAGATTTAACATCAACAGAAAAGAACGTGTTAATGAATATATTGAAGTTTGTAACATGGTGTGATGAAGAAATTTTAAGATCTATAATACCAATAGCTTGAGCATAGAATATAATTCCATTGAGTGTACCAGTTGTTAATGTGAGTTTGAGAGCAAATAACAGGTAAATGAGGAGTGGACCAGCTATTGCATAGAGGATTAGTGTCAATAACCACCAATTACTACACTGCTTACATTCTGAAGAACCAAATACCACACTATATTTGATACCATTAACATAGTACAAGTAGAACATAAAGGTCCTGTTTTAGTTGGTGGACAAAGTGGAAGATGATTTACAGAGTAATTGTTGGGATCAGCTATTAAAACATCAGAGCCATTTATCAAAAAATTGTATAATCTTGATTAAGTTACAAGATTCATAACAAGTTAGTGCCACACCAAATACTATAGTCTTATTTGTACCATTTGTAATATTAATTAGTCCAGCCCATGCAGTTAGAGTCTGGTGGTCTGGTGATGGTAGCAAGAGGATATTGTAAATGAATTGTCTGATTTAGACAAGTGGTTTATAATCTCCAGCCATACCAAGTTTATCAATATGGTGAACATTGACAAAAGCCAGTAGTTGTATTTAGTTCAAAACCTAGAGGACAAAAAAATTTAACAATTTGAGTTTAATTTTAATAATTGATGAGTGTCAGGAGATGATACAACCAAGACAGCATCATTCAATTACTTTTTGAATCATGATCTTTTTGTAAACAGTGAAATTAACTAAAGTACATTGACTGATTCCAGTAGCACTTGATTCTCATCATGAGGTGAGATATACCATGATGGAAGTGGTGACAATGATTTTCCGACATTTTAGCCAATGCAAGAGACACTGTGCAGTACAGAATATTATCTATCACATCTTTGAGCAGCCATAGGTATATGTAATGTTTTGTCCAGGATATGACAAAGATGATGTTGGTAAAAAGTATCTAATTGTTTTTTATCAATGCACAAGCAATTTGGTTAGACAAAGTGGAGATATTAATGGAGTCATTTCAGAAATTCAAAATCGAAAATGTGTCTTAAGTATCAAAGTCCTCTGCATTTTGTGTTTTCATTATGATGAATGATTTATACTTCATTTATATAGCAATTGTACAGGTTAGTACTGAATATGGAGCTACCAGAGAGACCAGCTGTGTTATTGATGAATATCATACTGATATTTAATACTGTCGATGTTTTTGAAAGAGGGAAGACATTTGAAATGTACATTGTTTTTATGGTCTTATAAATATCATCTTGGCATAAATAGCTCCTCCCTTTGTATGAGCAATGTTATTGATAAAAGGTAGCCCTGAGTCCATTGTTTAAATGAAATGTACTACTGCCATATAACTTGAATACAGCTCCTCTCTCTCCTCTGTTTCCTTCAAACAACATATTACCATCCAATATAATGTTAGTGTCATTACTTCAAAGACCGACCCTGAATTGGCTATATAATGACTGTTAGATCCATTTATATGAAGAGCTTTGATATTATCCATTGTAAACATACCAGTTTTTGAAATGGATGTTAACAAACCAGTTTGCGAGTTCTTGTATGCTATCACATCTTCCAAAACTACAATTAGAGGAAACAATTTTTTATTTGAATATGTAGTTGCATACAGACATGATCCTGTTGTCTTAATATGGTTCACTAAAATTCACATTTCTAAATGTCACTGTGATATTAAAATTTTAGTTGATTGAGGATTATGTATAATAACAGAGACTGCCCCTGTATTTGTTTTCTTGCGAAATTATATAAATCTTTGTGAGACATAAAAACACTGTTAGATACAATGAGCGGATACAGATGAGTGTCATCATAGCTCTGGGTTAAAATGCATTAAAAATAAAGAGCAGCTCCATGGCAATTATAAAGATTGTATTCTTCCAAAATCTACTATCATTATCAATTACAGTCTGAGAGTAGTTACACTATTGATATGTAGCACTAACATAGCACCTAAATATAACCAGTATTGTGAATAAAAAGTACTTGAAGATATTTGGACATTGGTTGTGAAGTTCTGTTGAGTATATAGTATTGTCAAACATACAGCATTAACAACAGGAATTGGAGTAATTGTTTCTTGATGTACTAAATTATCAAGATAAGAGAGACACTTCGTACTGTTGATATAGTCATAGTTATTTTACAAATCTTGCTTCTTTTATTAATACATTCTTTTGTATACTTTTCACATTGTTTTCATCAATGAACAATAACAACACTCCATTACCTAAACTCATATTAGTCTGTTGATAAAAATTCAGCACTTTTTTCTAGAGTGATATTGACATTTTCTATAGTAGCATTTAATGGATTAATAGCTAGAATTGCAAACCCATAATTTGATAACATATTAACCTCTTTGATCAATAATGTCTCAATATGAAGGAACAGTAATAGAGAAGAATGATATTCTGTGAAATATACTGGAGATGTTGTAGAGTTGATAGATGACATGATACTCTCATCTAGGTCTCTCAAGAAAGCACCACATTCTTGGAATGATAATTTCTGTAGAGTAAGGTTATAAAGATTTACAAAACAAATCCACTAGTAGGATATGAAGGTTGAGAGACAGCTGTTGAACAATTTATTTCAGCAAGTGAGTTTGTAGCACTTTTTATAGTCAGTGAGGACGACTAGTATTACAAGACAAAAATGATATGTTTGTAATCTCATGAGTAATAATTTTGAAACAAACTATAATAGTGTCATTATTGAATGGACCAGAATGACATAAGACTGTCTCCAGTTCATTGCTGTAAGTTATATTGATCTCATTAAAGTAGCTCCTTGAATATCAACTAACAAACACACAAGACTAGTTGTAGTAACATTAGTTCAGATACGACCCACTTTGTAGTTGATATGATATATATACTACTGTGAGTATCAGTTTGTCTGTGAAATATGTTTACAACGTTTAAGATTTTTATAGTTTTTTACAGCTATTTTGAAACTGAAACTACTGTATAATTAGTCACAACTTATCTATTCAATCAAATACCATGTTATGTATACATTAATATTGTAATGTAATGTTATCATAACAAATTTTAGTCTCTTTTATCAAGTAGAACAAAAGCATGTCATTTTTAGTTTATATTTGTTTTGACATATGATAATATTTTCAGTTTCAAATAATTGTTTATAAAATAACAAAGCTTATATATTATAATAACACACAGCATTGAACTAGTAACAGATATATAACATTATAGTACATTGTATAATGACACTATCAAAGTTTTGTCAACATAACATTATAAACATACCATTTAGAATGTTACAACCTCACCTAGTAACATACAATGTCCTACATTTGTCTTTCGATCTTCATATTCTACTAATGGATTGTTTTTTAATCATTTTTTATAATCATATAATATAGTAATTTGTTTTTTTATGAGTTTGAATTCGGTGATCTGATCAGTTTATAATGATTTATAATGTTGTTATATAAGTTACTTTTAATATTAAAAACAACCTCAAACTTAAGTATTAAATAATAGATCACTAATAGGATACATTACTTATAATAGAAATGTATATTTATTTCCAGCATGTATTTGTATAACACAGCATGGGCTATATATATACAATGGGCTAACTAACATGTGGTCTGTAACTCATTGAGAGATGATCAAAATAAATACAATTGTGACAAAGAATGTTACATTTATGACTGTAATTGGTATAACCGCATTAAGTTGTCAATTCACTTAATGTGTTAGTAAATAAAACACAATATAATGTGACAAAGAATGTTATATTTTATGTTAGAGATCATATGATTGCATCATCAGTGAAAGGTGACTTGTTGTTCAGGTTGAACATACTCTCTACTCTCATTAATGGTTTGAATATTGCAACAAGGATGGTCATATATAGATAGTAGGATAGGACCAACCACTACTATAATTAGTATTATTAATATAAATGCTAACCTTTTCTGTACTCAACTATGTTTTACATAGCAAATAGTTTAGTATGTGCAAATAATTATTGTTTGAGATATTTTACAATAATTTCAGTTTCAAAATAACTGTTTATAAAAACACAAAGCCTCTATGTTATAATAACACACAACATTGAACTGGTAACTATATTATATCGTTATAGTCTATTGTATGATGACACTATTAAAGTTTTGTCCACATAGCATTACAAACATACTATTTGGAATGCTACAAACTCATTTGCTCATGTACAATGTCCTATATTTGTCTTTCAAACCTCTAATCATGTTACTAGTGGATTTGGTTTTTAAAATCTTTATAATCATATCATATAATTTTGCTTTTTTTAGTGTAGAAGTATTTTATAATAGTATTCTTTTATTAAATCTATATGGACTTATACAATAGTATTTAATAGAAAACTGACAGAAAGAGTATATAGTTAAAAATTAATATTTAATCATTGATCATTGATATGACTGTCACAAGCATGTTTAATACTTGTTATGCATAGTCAATATGACAAGAATATCATAATAATGACGATGTATAGTTGATGTATATACTATATATGTAATCACAGTGACATATACTTTTTAGTCTTAGTTGAAAACTTGAAATATCCTAAAAACGGGCAAACACTAAAAAATGTTTACTTCTTTAGTATTATCTTGTAAATCTAAATCTATTTTCATTGCTGAATGGCTTCTGCTCATCTTATTTGAAAAAAGATTTACAGTGATGTATAACAAATTAAGTTTTAAAGGTTCTTATTATAAAAGACAATCTTTATTCAACACACAAACAACTAACTTGTAAACTATTAAATGTTATAATACACACTTTATTGCACTGTAATGGTGTTAATTTAATGTATATAATTGATGTATTTCATGTTGACTGAGAAGTGGCTTCTGGATTCATCATAAGTCTCAAAGAACGATCCTTCCAAATCACTAATGTTTAATCTTGATGGTCGTGAAGTATGATGTATTTTACCAACATATATATGAAACATTGAAATAAATTTAACATGGAGAATGTGCAATTTTTGTTTTAGCCTGGTCACAGCCTTCCTGTGACCCCAGAGAAAATGAAAAAAGACAACAATGATTAATGCCAATGAAACAACAATCATTGCTAGAGCTAAAATATTGACATTTGACTGAAGGATCTAAAAAAATGCCACGATATACCAAAAACTATGACACTATTCACATAATAAGAGATCAAAAACGTTAGCCACATCTTACGAAAAGGCCTGCAAAATACTTCAATTGTCACATAGAAGGCAATAACAGGGATAGCTATGAAATCACTTTTATGTATGTCACCAGCTTTGTACAGAATATCTAAGGTATAGAGAAACACAAGTACAATAGGCGAGTTGTGAAAAAAGAATTCTTTGTTATGTTTATAAGGAGCATGGATAGCTTCATAAACAGGTCGAATATACTCTCTCAATTTATCTACTCTCATAGTGGTCGACCATCAACAAGAATGGTCATATAAGATAACATGACAGGACCAACAAACTAATAAAAATAAGATCATCAATATCAAATGACCACCTTTTCATACTCAACTGTACCATCTCTGTACCAAACTTTAAGTATTGGGTTACTAGTATCATTTGTATATATATTAATTGGTATAACTATATTTGACATTCCAGTAAACATCCTTGTGAAAGAAGGTGAACAACAGTAACTAGTACTTGAACTGAAGAATGAGCTATTCTGTTGGAAAGCCTTAAGAATAACGACTGAGGATGATGAGGAGAATAACTATTGTCATTAAATAAAGTGGAAATAGTAAACTGAGACTAAATTTTCCATAATTCTGTCATTCCATTGTAAAAACAAAGAGGAAAAGCAAGATTGAAACTTAACATTGAGAGAAAAACATGAGCTGATGAATACATTAAGAAATCACTTTATGTGATAATATAAACTTGGTATTTACAATGCCAATAGTTTGAGCATAGAATATAATTCCATTGAGTGTACCAGTTGTTAATGTTAGTTTGAGAGCAAATAACAGGTAAATGAGGAGTGGACCAGCTACAACATAGAGGATTAGTGTCAATAACCACCAATTACTACACTGCTTACATTCTGAAGAACCAAATACCACACTATATTTGATACCATTAACAGTAGTACAAGTAGAACATAAAGGTCCTGTTTTAGTTGGTGGACAAAGTGGAAGATGATTTACAAGTAATTGTTGGGATCAGCTATTAAAACATCAGAGCCATTTATCAAAAATTTGGGTATAATCTTGATTAAGGTTACAAGATTCTAGACAGGTGAATGCCACACCAAATACTATAGTCTTATTTGTACCATTTGTAATATTAATTAGTCCAGCCCATGCAGTAGAGTTTGGTGGTCTGGTGATGGTAGCAAGAGGATATTGTAAATATGAATTGTCTGAGACAACTAGACAAGATGGTTGATAATCTCCAGCCATACCAAGTTTATTGATAACTGGTGAACATTGACATGTACTTGTGTCTGTATTCAGTTCAAAACCTAGTGGACAATCTAGAAATTAAGCTTTATCTTTAATAATGATGAGTCATCAGGAGACAAATATGACTATGACAGCATCATTAAATCTCTTTTAAATTACTGTCCCCTTTTATAAAGAGTGAAATTAACTAAAGTACACTGCTGAGACTCCAGGAGCACTTGATTCTCATCATGAGGTGAGATATACCATGATGAAAAATGGTGATAATGAAATAGTTCCGGAATTATCGCTTACCCTAGCCAATGCAAGAGACACTGTAAGTGTACACATTATTATCTACTACATCTTTAGCTGCCATAGGTATATGTAATGTTTGTCCAGAATAATATACTGATATGATGTTGGGAAACACTACTTCATTGTTACTATCATAAATACATTTGGTTAGATCTTGGAACATATGCTGACTATTAGATAAAGTGGAGATGTTTAAAGGATTGCGTTTTATAAAGAATCAAAGTGAAAAACAAATTGTATCATAATAGTGTTTTTCATTATGATGAGCAGTGTAGTATAATTCATTTATATAGCAATTGTACAAGTTAGTACTGAATATGGAGCTACCAAGAGACCAGCTGTGTTATTGATGAATATCATGTTGACACTAAATACTGATGTGTTTTGAAAGAGGGAAGACATTTGAAATGTACATTGTTTTATGGTCTATAATATAATCTTTGTGCATAAATAGCTCCTCCAATGTATGAGCAATGTTATTGATAAAGGTAGCCCTAAGTCCATTGTTTAAGTGAATGTACTACTGCCATATAACTTGAATACAGCTCCTCTCTCTCCTCTATTTCCTTCAAACAACATATTACCTTCTAATATAATGTTACTGTCAATTACTTCAAAGACCGAGCCTGAATTGTTATAATAATGACTGTTAGATCCATTTATATGAAAAGCTTTGATATTATCCATTGTAAACATACCAGCTTTTGAAATGGATGTTGATGAACCGTCTTGTGTATTGTTGTATGCTATTACATCTTCCAGAACTAAATTATCAAAGGGTTCAATCATTATCTTTATTGAATATGTATTAGCATACATACATGCTCCTGTAGTTTTATAACATTCCACTAAAGATCACATTTCTAAATGTCACAGTGACATTGAAGTTTTTGTTTTTGTGGTGGATTATGTATAACAACAGAGACTGCCCCATATATTTGTTATTTGCTAACAATTCAGCATATCTTTCTGGATTTAAAAACACTGTTAGATACAATGAGCGGGTACAGATTTGATCGGTGATAGCTCATGTTTTTGTTAAACATATGAAGAATAAAAGAGCAGCTCCATTGCAATTAAAAACATTGTAGTTCTCTATAAATCTACTATCATTTATTATAGTCTGAGAGTTTGTTACACTGTTGAAATGTAGCACTACCATACAGCACCTGTGATGAAACCAAAATTATGGTAAAACATAGTCGAAGATATTTGGACATTGGTTGAGAAGTTCTGTTGAGTATATAATATTGTCAAACATGCAGCATTAACAACAGGAATTGAAGTAAATGTTTCTTGATGTACTAAATTATCAAGATAAGAGAGACACTTCATACTGTTAATATAGTCAATGTTATTTACCAAATCTTGCTTCTTTTATTAATCATTCTTTTGTAACTTTTTTACATTGTTTTCATCAGTGAACAATAACACACTCCATTACCTAAACCTGTGTTGGTATGAGCATAAAACTCAGCACTTTTTGTAGAAGTAACATTGACATTTTCTATAGTAGCATTTAATGGATTAATAGCTAGAATTGAAAACCCATAATTTGATAACATATTAACCTCTTGATCAGTATTGTCTCAATATGAAGGAACAGTATAGAGAAGAATGATACTCTGTGAAATATACTGGAGATGTTGTAGAGTTGATAGATGACAGGATACTCTCATCCAGATCTCTCAAGAAAGCACCACATCCTTGGAATGATAATTTCTGTAGAGTAAGGTTATAAAGATTAACAAAACAAATCCACTAGTGGGATATGAAGGATGAGAGACGCTGTAGACATCTTATTTGAGCAATGAGTTTTGGTACACTTTCTATAGTTAGTGAGTGACTAGTGTTCACAGACAAAATGATATGTTTGTAATCTCATGAGTAATATTTGTGGACAACACTATAATAGTGTCATTATTGAATGGACCAGAATGACATAAGACTGTCTCTAGTTCATAGCTCTTAGTTATATTAATTTTATCAGCAGTATGCTCCTTGAGTTTTGACTAACAAACAGATGAAGACTATTTCCAATAACAACATTACTTCACATATAACCACGTTTATTTTACTTGTTTAAAAACTGCTGTTTTTGGATACCGAGACAGCTACATTTATAGGAATCAAAACAGCTATTTTGAAATTGAAAGTAAATTGGTTATGTTTCAACAATCAAACTAACACAAAACATAATTATCTATATAATTATTTATTTATTAAATTTATAAACTGAAGACTCTTTATTGGACAGGTGTAATAACAATAAGTACTATGGTTAACAAAACATACCATTTGTTTGAAATATCTTTTGTTACTTTCATTTCAAAATAATCTGCTTATTGAAAATAAAGTCTAACAGTTTATTAATATAACAGATTAGTGGTATCCATACAACAAAGTATGAGGCTACTGTTATATGAGGTATTGAAAGTTCACAAAATCAAAATATTTAGTCTTGAAAGCCAGACCCAATTCCTATGACTAAATTGTCTCTCTTGTTTACTTAAAGTCTGGCTTGTAGATTAAATATAACTCATATCAGTAATGATCTTGAAAGTTGTCATTTGTACACTTTAGATATCATGTGTGCATAACATTATAGAACTAATTTCAATTTGATTGTCGATACATATTAGTTGGGATTTGTGGTACAAGAAGTATGTAAATTTACAGCCAATATATTTTAACTGAAATACTGTTAAAATACAAATAATGCTCCCATTCCTCTTGCAAAATTATCAAATTTGTACATGTCTCTCTCTCTATAAGTAAATAAACTTCAATGTCATTATGAATTTTATAATTGAATTTCAGTAAAACGTTCACAATCTTATCTGTGTATGCAACTAGTGGGTTGAAGCTTCCAATAGCAGGGAGGTTGTCTGTATGTGTAATTGTGGGTTGAAGCTTAGGGAAATGTGTCTTTTATGGATTAAGCCCAAATAGCAGGAAGGTGTGTCTGTATGTGTAATTGTGGGTTGAAACTTAGGGAAATGTGTCTTTATGGGTTAAAGCCCCATAGCAGGAAGTGTGTCTGTATGTGTACTCGTGGGTTGAAGCTAGGGAAATGTGTCTTTTATGGATTAAAGCCCCCAATAGCAGGAAGGTGCATTTTGTTAAGTATTAAATAAATCACTAAGAGGATACATTACTTTGTTAATTTGTTAAAGGTATTAAATAAATCACTAAGAGGATACATTACTTTATAGTGTATGACACAGCATGTATTTATATACTAATGGGGTTAACTAACATGTGGTCTGTTTAACCTCATTGAGATGATGATCAAAATAAATACATGTGACAAAGAATGTTGGCGTTTATGAGAGTAATTGGTATAACCGCCTTAAGTTTTGTCAATTCACTTAATTGTGTTAGTAATAAAACACAATATAATGTGACAAAGATTATTATTATTTTATGTTAGAGATCATATGATTGTATCCTCAGTGAAAGGTACTTGTTGTTTCAGGTTTGAACACCTCTCTACTCTCATTATGGTTGAATATAGCAACAGGATGGTCATATAAGATAGTAGGATAGGACCAACCACTACTATAGTTAGTATCATTAATATAAAGTGATAACCTTTTCTATACTCAACTATGTTTACATAGCAATAGCTTTAGTATGTGCAAATAATTATTGTTTGAGATATTTTTACATAGTAAAATATTTGCGTTTGAGTTCAGTGACCTACCAGTTAATGATCACTGTGACATGTAGATATTTAATAATAAAGAGACACCTCTTTGTATAATACGACATTAGTTTCAAGACAAAACTAAGTTGTAGACTATTAAATGTATAGACACAGAAGAGGGGAGATGTAGAAGAAAAATAAAAAGTCCCAACCTTTGACCCATTGTTGCCTGTGATATTAGAAATTTTGTCTTAATCTGTAACTGACCTATAATAATGATTTCATAAAAGAAATGCTGCAAAACTTTTGATCAGTTTTAAAATACATTTCATGGGACAATCCAGGTCATTCTTACTAGGTGAGTAGCATTCTAAATGGTCATGTTTATAATGTTATGTGGGACCAAAACTTTAATAGTGGTTCATTATACAATGTACTATATGATATATAATCATTACTATTTCAATACTGTGTGTTAATCTAACATATAGGCTTTGTTATTTATAAATAGTTTTTTTGAAACTGATTTTTTTTTTGTTCTATTATAAAAATCTCAAACGTGAATTATTTTCACAAAATTAAACTAGGTGTTATGTAAACATATTGTGTTGTACTTAAACATTACTACACTGCTTACCATTTATAATAGCTAGATTAGTTATTCTATAAACAGTTATTTTGAAGTAATGTTTAAGTACAACAACAACATGTTTAAATTGAAATATAACTGTAACCATTTAGAATGCTACAACCTCACCTAGTACAATACAATGTCTTGCATTTGTCTTTCAATTCCGTATCCTACTAGTGGATTGTTTTTAAACATTTTAATAATCATATAATATAGCAATTTGTTTTTTATGAGTTTGAATTCAGTGATCTGATCAGTTTATTATGTACTATGACATGCATGTACTTAATTATCTATCATATTATTAATTGCCATAGGTACATGTAATAATTGTCTGACATGATCACATGATAATATCATGTATAAGTTGATGCACTACTGTATATGTAAGTCACAGATTGTTTAATATTTTCAGTAACTATTATTGGAATTAATATGCTAGAAACTTATAGTGAATAATTGCATAGTAATGAACAGTCCAATGTGAAATTGAATACAGTTAGGTTCAAGGTTTACAGTTTAGGTCTAGAGTATATAGTAATTTATTATCATTGAAGTATGTACTTCCTGTGCTTGTGAATAGCCATTGCCTACTATAAATACCTATTTAATATATACATTATATATGTAATACAATATTCATGATTGTGGTATTATATGCTGTTATATAATTACTTTTAAAACAACATCAACTGAAAGTAATTAAAAATAGATCACTAATAGGATACCATTACCTTAGAATAGAAATGTCTATTTATTTTTTCTTCAAGCTAAATTTGTAGACACAGCATGTATTATAGATATCTAATGGGCTAACTAACATGTGGTTTTGTTAACTCATTGAGAGATGATCAAAATTAATACAATGGACAAAGAAATGGTTGTGTTTATGACCAGTAATTGGTATAACCACCATATTGCAGGTCGTCATTCCTTAATGTGCTAGTAATATAAACACAATACAAGTGACAAAGGAACGTTATAATTTTAGGTTAAGATCAGATGATTGTATCAATCAGTGAAAGGTACACTTGTTTTTCAGGTTGAACACACTCTCTACTCTCATTAATTGTTTGAATATAGGGCATCAAGGATGGTCAATATAGATAATAGATAGTACGCAACCACTACTATAATTAATATCATTCATCTATAAAATGATCACCTTTTCCATACTCAAGCTGTACCATCTCTGTACCAACTTTAATATTGGTTTACTAGTATCATTGATGTATATATTAATTGTTATAACTACATTTGATATTGCAGTAAAAATACTTGTGAAAGAGCAGGTGTACTAACAGTACCAGTACTTGACCTGCGTATCATAAGACAGAACTGAACATTATCAAGTTGTCTTCATATCTGTTTTATCCATGTCAATAAATATTGGACCTATTGGTTATTGTCTTTTATTATTAAAGACACCAAAGTGTTCAATTTTAGTTTCCATAATATGTGGGTTTGTTATATTTACAATTCTTTTCAGTTTCAAATAACTGGTTTATAAATAACAAAGTATATAATCTTAGCAACAACACACTGCATTGAATTGGACAACCTAACTGATGTCGGGGGGGGAGGGGGGGGGGGGGATTCCTTGATAATGACCTATTAAAGTTTGTGTCGCACATAGCATTGACATACATACCATTTGGAATGCTACAAACTCACTTATTCATGTTCAATGTCCTACGTCTGTCTTTCAATCTTCATATTCTACTAGTGGTATTTGTTTTTAAAACCTTTATAATTTTGTATAATATAAGAGATTTGTTGTTTATGAGTTTGAGTTCAGTGACCTAACCAGTGTATGATCAATGTGTACATGTATATACTTACTTATCTGCGATTTATTAACTGCCATATGTATATTTAATATATACTTGTCATTACATAATCACTATGATAATAAACATCAAAATTAATACTATATAGTTAATAAACATACTATACATGTAATGTCAGGTTATATACTTTTATGTTAGTAAGACATATTCTTTAAACATATCTTCATTTTTATTGGGCTTTTGAAGAGTTCCCACTCATCCTTATTTGATTAACAGTTACAAAATGTATGATATTCCTTAAAAGGAAATATATTGGATTAATTGTCATATACAAATTAAAATAATTTTAACTGTTAATGTGATAGAAACAGTCGGCGTAAGCAAGATCACGAACAAAAGTTCCAACATGAGACTATTTACATTGAGTTATGAAAATTAAGTTTTAAAGATTCTTAATAATAAAACAATCTTTATTCAAACACCAACTAAGTTTTAAACTATTAAATTTTATAATACACACTGTATCACACTGTATGGTGTTAATTTGTAATGTATATAATTTGATGTTTTCATCTTGGACTGCGAAGTGGCTCTCTGCACTCCACATAAGACTCAAGAAACGCACCTCTTCCAAATCACTAATGTTTATCTTGATGGTCGTGAAGTATGACGATGCATTTTTCCCAAAACCATATATATGAACATTAAAATACAATTTAACATGAAGAATGCGCAATTTTTGTTTAACTGGTCAAGCCATTCCTGTGACCCAGAGAACATGAAAAAAAGACCAACAATGATCACGCCAATAAAACAACAATTGGTTGTTAGAGCTAAAATATTTGACCATTTGACTGAAGGATCTAAAAAAATGCCATTATATACCAAAAAACTATGAACCACTATTCCACAATAAGAAAAAGATCAAAAATGTTGAACCCAATCTTAAGAAAAGGCCTGCAAATTATTCAATTGTCACATAGAAGGCAATAACAGGGATAGCTATTAAATCATTTTTCTGTATTTCACCCACCAGCTTTGGTCAGAATATTTAGTGTATAGAGACAACACAGCTAGCAATATCGATTGTGAAAAAGAATTCTTTGTTATTTTCTATAGGAGGCATGGGATAGCTTCATAAACCATGTCGAATTAACTCTCTCAATTTATCCATCCTTCATAAGTGGATTCGACCCACAACAAAAGGGTCATATAAGATCCCCTGACCGGACCAACAACTAATAAAATAAAGTATTATTAATCTACTAAATGACCCCAACCTTTTCCCTACTCCAACTTACGTTATTAGGTTAACTTACCATCTCTGACCAAACTTTAAGTATTGGGTTGCTATATCAGTGGTTATAAATTAATCGGTCATAACTATCTTTGACTTCCAGTAAACATACTTACTAAAAGAGAGGTGTACACAGTAACCATTACTTGAACTGAGAAAAGTGAGCTATCCGGTGGAAAGCCGTAAAGAATTTAACGACTGAGGATAATGAGACAACAACTATTGTCAGATCAAATAAAGTTGGAAATAGCCAAACGGAGACTAAGGTTTCGCATAACTCTGTCATCCCATTGTAAAACCAAAGAGGAAAAGCAAGATTGAAACCTTAACATGGATATTACAACCATTGACTGATGAATACCTCAAAGAAATCCGGCTTGTATGTGGTAATAAAAACTTAGGTTTTTAACAATGCCAATAGTTTGAGCAAAGAATATAATTCCCATTGAGTGTACCAGTGTGTAATGTTAGTTTGAGAGTGATTAACAGGTATAATGAGGAGTGGACCAGCTGTGCCTAGAGGATTAGTGTCACTAACCACCAATTATTACACTGCTTTACTTCATAGAACCAAATACGCACACGATACTTGGATAGGCGCAGGTTTAACAGTATACAAGAAGAACATAAAGGTTCCTGTTTTAGTTGGTGGACAAAGTGGAAGCATGGTTTATCAATGTAATTTTTGGGATCAGCTATTAAAACATGCAGAGTCATTTATCAAAAAGTTGGTATAATCCTTGATTGAGTTTACAATATTCATGACCGGTAGTGCCACACCAAATACGTGAGTCTATTTTGGTACGCATTTGTTTAGATTCATTAATGTCCGCCCATGCACAGAGTCTGGTCTGGTAATTGTAGCAAAGAGGATATTGTAATATCAGTTTGTAACAACTAACAAGTGGTTGGATACCTCCACCAACCAGTTTATTATAACTGGGAACATTGACATGTACGTGTTATGTATTTAGTTCAAAACCTAGTGGACAATCTGTAATTAAGTCTTTATCTTTATTAATGATGAGTCCATCTAAAGATGAAATTGACATACAGTATCATTAATCCTCTTTATTGCTATCCCTTTTATACCGTGTAAAGTTAAGCACATACCTGATGAGACTCAGGACACTTGATCTCTATATGGTAGATTACCATGTGAAATGTAATGGCATTTTCCAGAATAATCCTTCCTAGGCAAGCAGAACCCCGTAATTACCCTTATTACTACACTTTTCTCATAGGTATATGATTTTTGTCCAGGATATCTGTATATTTTGGAAACACACTTCATTTTTTACTATTTAACATTTGGTTTAATTTTGGAACTATGCATATTTAAAAATGGAATGTTTAAAGGATTGGTTTTAAAAATTGAAATTGTTCATAATAGTGTTTTTATTTTATGCCCGTGTTTAAATCCATTTATAGCAATTTACAGGTTTTACGAAATTGGGACAGAAGACCGCTGGGTTTATTAAATATCAACTATATTATCCTTCATTTTTTGAAAAGAGGAAGACATTTGAAATTACATTGTTTTTGTCTTTAAATATTATCTTGTCATAAAAGCCTCCCTTTGTATAAAGTTATTGAAAAGTACCCTATCCTTGTTTAAATAAAAGTAACGCCATTAACTTAATCCTCCTCTCCCTCCCTCATTTCTTTCAAAACCATATTTCCATCCAAAATAATGTTATGTCATTCTTCAAAGACTGGCCCTAATTTATAAAATGACGTGATTCCTTATTAAACTTTAATTTCCATTGAAACATACCACTTTTGAAATGGTTTGATGAACCTCTTGTGTATTTTTGTATCTTAAACTTTCTAAACTATTATCAAAGGCTTCAATCCTATCTTTATTAGAATATGTGTTAGCATAAAATGCTCCTTAGTTTAATTTTTTCCAAATTCCAATATAAATGTTACAGGACTTAATCTTTTTTGTGGTGGATTATTTAAAACAAGACTGCCCCAATTTCTTTGCTCAATCGCTTTTCTTTTCTTTTAAAAACACGTTAGTCAATAAGTGGGTAATATTTATAGGTATGTCAAGGATTTTTAAAACATCAGAAGAATGGAAGCACTCCTTGCAATTTAAAAATTTAGTTTTTTAAAATACTATTATTTTTAGTTTGGGTTTTTATATTGAAATTAATACAACGCACCGGAATGACCTTTATTTTAAAATAGTTGAAGAATTGGACTTGTGAGAATTTTGTTGATATAGTATTGTCAAACCGCAGCTTTAACAACGAATTGAAGTAAATTTTCTTTTACAAATTTCAATAAAACTATACTGTGATATATCATGTTATTCAAAATCTTGCTTTTTATTAAACACTTTCAAATTTTTCTTTGTTTCTCATTAAATCAACATTCCATTTACCAAACCATATTATTTTCTGATAAAACCAAGCTTTTTTTAGAGGTGAATTGCTTTTCTAATTGCCCTATTGGATTAAAGCTAGAATTGCAACCCCTTTTGATAACATATAACCCTTTGATCATATTCCAAAGGGAAAAAGTTAGAGAAAAATACTCTGTGAAATTACTGGGATGTGTAATTAATAGATGACAGGATTTCTCATCCAAACTCTCAAAAAGCACCCATCCTTGAATGATAATTTCTTAGAGTAAGTTTTAAGATTAAAAAACAATCCACTAGTGAATAAAGGTTTTAGAGACAGCTTTGAAAATTTTTGGCAAGTGAATTTGTAACACTTTTTAAGTCGTGATGATATATTTACAAGCAAAAATGAATGTTTGTAATCTCATGATAATATTTGTTAACAACCTATAAATTGTCATTATTGAATGGCCAAAGACATAAGACGTCTCCAGTTATTTTCTGTAGTTATATTTGATTTCTGGGGCCCA
>NW_024534062.1:0-25950 GCF_016097555.1 Gigantopelta aegis | reverse complement strand
CAGATGATGAGGGTGGGGTGTGTAAAAATAAGGTTCGATGTCAAAGATGAAATTTGTGTAAATCTCGTTCAATACAAAATAAACCACCATTGTCAAAGTGTTCAAATAACTATATGTTTTATACATAAATTAACCCACGGACTGAAATAATAATCCAAGTATTTTCTTAGTTCATTGGTCTTTTCTTTCCTTGGCCTGTACCTGTGGTTCCTGATTGGCAGGTGTATATTTAGACAGTCCCCAGACATTGTGTCTAGACACACTAAAAATATGTGCCTCTTTTATTAAGATCACAGGATATTGTGTGATAACCGTGCGGACACCCCTCAAATCGTAATGGACATTATCAGCCATCCTGCTTTATTACTGTAAGTAATTCTGTAAAACCCTTGATTAAGGAGACTTTCCCATCTAAAATCACAATTGACCAATTACGTAGTCCCAAACAACAGAAAATTATCACTTGGGTATCGTGAGTGGTAATTTTTACTCAAATGTACCATACCAATAGTCCTAATAATATGCATTTTTTCTTTGGATTTTTAAAAAGAGAAACATACTATAACTCCATTTCGTTCTATTGATGCAAATTGAAATATATTTAGTTAGTCATTTATGTTGTTTTAACAAGTCAGGTTGAAAGCGAAGCGCCTTGTCGTAAATTAGAGCGTTTGTGTACACTGTGCATAGAGGAGTTGGACGGAGCTGACGTCACTTTGCCCCAAGCTATATACCACCGAACGTCACAAAGTGTCAGTATGTGTTGGTGGTCCGGGTATGCATCTTTCCAACACATCAGGCTCTTGTTGGAGTTGACTGTCTCCTTAATCATATTGTGAAGAGATGAAGAAGTGGCGAATCCAAAGGGTGACAGGAGTGGACCCGGCGCACCTTGTTACTTTGCTCAGACACCTGGAAATGCTGTATCTGATTACCTGAAATTCGAAGTTTTTTCAGGGGAGTGTGTCGCCAACCTCCTTCGTGATTCGAGCTCTCAAATACATATCCCCATCTACTGGGCTATTGGGCTTTTAAATATATTATACAAGCCCAGTTATTGGAGTACGCCTTTTATATGGTATTTTTGTTTATGAACACATAACCTGAAAGCAGATACAAGTATTTGTTGCTAGTGTGTTATTAATATAAATAAAAACATGACGAATGTAGCACCATTACCTCAATATCTTTTAATTTTTTTAGAGTTGTGGTTTTTGCCTGTACTAAGGGCGGTTGCAAAGAAGGGAGAGGTGTCCCTTTCGAAACAAAAGCAGGTAGGTGCAAATATTACATGTGTGTCACTAGTAAACTCTATAACACAAGTTTACTAATAATTTAATCTCAGATCCGTACGTAGACAGGTCAAATATTGGTGGATTTCCTTTGTACGTAAATTAGGCAACAAACAACATTCTGGACAATGCATGTTATAGTAATATGAAGCATTAATCACTACAGCAATTGTTACGTTCATTAAGTTTTCATGAATGAGCTGATTTAACACTAATAGCAAGTTGGTAGGAAAGATCTACCAAAATGTCCAAGTATAACCCAGAAAGGAAGGGCTGTGAAGCAAGATGTGCAAGAATGGTTTTCAGTGAACCTAAAATCAACTACAATGCCACCAAAGACTTGTTAATTATATATTACACAACACATGAAATACAGTATATAAAATTACAAAATAATATTAAATTTAAAAAACATTTTCTTACACACCCTACAGCTCAGTCCTGCCATAATTTTCCTCATTGAACAAATTAGAACCCTTAATTATGTTACACCCTACAGCTCAATCCAGCCAGAAGTTGCCCCATTGAACAATTTAGACCCCTTAATTATTTCACACCCTTTAGTTCAGTGCAACAATGAGTTGTCTCATTGAGCAATTTAGAACTCTTAATTATTTCACGCCTGCATTAAGCAATATAAAATACTTAGTTATTCCACACCCTACAATTCAGTTCAGCCATGAGTTTCCTCAATGAGCAGTTTTTAACCAACAAGGTCACCAAGATGGAGGTTGGGTGTTGAAGTTTTCGCTCTCGTGAAAACCCCAGATATTTATATAAAGAAGAAGATCGGAAAGCTCGGATACAGCCTGAAAGCTTTTATGTGGATCGAGAAAGAACATTTAGTGGTTAGGAAGGTAACTCCCTACGTGTTAAACGTTTTTATCATATCTCATCTGGAAGAATGTAAATGTAAACAAGCCGCCATTTGTATACCCAAGCCCCAGACCTTGAACCTAATGAGACCAATATTATTTGTTTAGTATTTTCCCAGAAGCATAAATGAGCATAAATGAGTTCATCTGAAGGTAAAAAGAGGGATTATACAAGTGACTCTAGCTTCGATGCAATGGAACAAATAAGTCAAACGAAAACATAATCTAAGCCTGAACCTAGGAATGAATGAATGAATGAATGAATGTTTAACGACACCCCAGCACGAAAAATACATCGGCTATTGGGTGTCAAACTATGGTTAATGCAACCCAATGTGATGATCAACATCAATATAAAAATTCAACAGGTCAATAAAACCACAGTGTAAAGGACTGTAAAAATACAAATATCACAGATAGATATAATTAAAATTTAGAATAAAACTCAGTGTCACGTAAAAATTGTAAAATAATTTCTGGATGGAATCGAAATGATTCCATCACATTTCTTTGTCCAAATAAATCCCAAGACTGGCTTGATAGCATGAAGCTTGTTCGCAACCTCACCGTCCCAATCACGTTGCTAAGTCGAAAAGATAAATTGGTTGATACAATATTTAAAATCAGTATAAGGTACACCAACCCTGGCATGAGGCAAATCCAAAGCAGACTTGGCAGCTGAATCTGCCTTTTCATTACCCCTGATGCCAACATGGCTGGGCACCCAACAAAATACAACATCTTTTTTGGCAATAGATAAAAGGACACACTTTCGTATCACCATCCCAATTAAGGGATGGTCCAGCTTCATATTACGTAAAGCTTGGAGACACGAAAGTGAGTCAGTAAAAATAATAAATTTGGATCCATTAGAATCCTTTATTTCTTCTAAGGCTTTAATGACTGCCCAAACTTCATCACTAAAGATCGATGTCGAGTCAGGCAGTCGCATGGAAAGTATTGTGTCTGATGGAAAAACTGTAGCACAAGCCACAGAATTCCCATTCCGTGATCCATCGGTATACACAGGAATGTAATCACGGTACATGAAAAACTGTTTAAACACAACAGCATCTGTGCGATCTTTCTTCAGATGCGCCAGATCAAAAACAATTTTAGGTGGTGTAATACACCATGGTGGTAAAACAAAATATGAAGGAGTTTCCAAAGTGTCAGTTAAATCAATGTTGGAAAGCAACAAAAAACGCTTAATGCGAAGACCAAATGTACGAATAGCATTTAGCCTTGCATCAAACAACTTCATATATTTGTTGTCAAACACCGCATCATGAGCTGGATGTGTTGGTAAAGATTTTATCTTGGCAGCATACTGCAGAGAAAGCTTGGCACGTCTAGCACCCAAACAAGGTTCGTGTGCATCAACATACAAGCTCTCTACAGGAGATGATCTAAATGCACCAAGACAAAGCCTAAGTCCCTGATTGTGGATAGGATCTAGCATCTGCAAGTAAGTCTTGCGTGCCGACCCATACTCAATGCATCCATAATCAAGTTTAGACCTCACAAGAGATCTATACAGACGGAGCATAACCTTTAGGTCTGCTCCCCATTCCGTATTACGAATAACTTTTAAAATATTCAAAGCTTTTAAGCCCTTCT
This sequence comes from Gigantopelta aegis, assembly GCF_016097555.1. Lineage (NCBI taxonomy): Eukaryota > Metazoa > Mollusca > Gastropoda > Neomphalida > Peltospiridae > Gigantopelta > Gigantopelta aegis. The sequence goes on along the minus strand of NW_024534062.1, from coordinate 22,163 downwards.
TTTTAACATATTTAAGATGGGGCACAAAAGATAGCTTCCTGTCAAATATAACCCCCAGAAATTTAGTCTCCTCCACAACTGGAATTGGATTTTTGTCCAAAAAAACTGTGGATCCAAGTGGAGACCTCTTTTCTGGCAGATATGCATACAAACCGTTTTTGCCTTTGAGAATCTAAAGCCATTGTCAGTTGCCCATTGATGAAGTTTATTCAAACAAAGCTGCAACTTACGCTCCATGATACTCATATTGGACGATCTGTAACAAATCTGAAAATCATCGACATATAACGAGCAATCCACACCAGGTGTTAAACACTAGGTGATGCTGTTAATTTTCACAGAAAATAGAGTTACAGACAAGATACTACCTTGAGGCACACCCATCTCCTGTGGGTGAATGTCAGACAAAGTTGACCCCAACCGGACTTTAAAAGATCTATCTTTTAAAAATTTTGAAAGAAAAACTGGAAGTCGACCTCTCAGGCCCATGCCATGGAGGTCGTTTAAAATCCCATACTTCCACGTGGTATCGTAAGCTTTCTCCAAATCAAAAAACACTGAAACCAAGTGCTGACTATGGATGAAAGCTTCCCTACAAAACGTTTCAAATCTAACAAGATGATAAACTGTGCTACGTCTAGATCTGAACCCACATTGCACGTTAGTGAGCAATTTGTGAGATTCAAGATATCAGACAAGTCTACGATTGATCATGCGTTCTATGTTTTTACAAATGCAACTTGTCAAAGCGATAGGGCGATAACTAGTAGGATTGGTTGGATCCTTACCCGGCTTGGGAATAGGAATAATAATAGCTTTCCTCCAATTATAAGGAAAGTCTCCAGAAATCCAGATGTTATTAAAAATATTCAAAAGAACCATCAAAGATGATTAAGGTAAATGTTTTAATAACTGATAATGCATTTCATCCGGTCCTACTGAAGTATCATGGGCTCTACGAAGAGCATCCTGCAATTCCTCCATAGAGAAATGCCTGTTGTACACTTCAGCATTTTCGGATGAAAAATTAATGGACTCATTTTCAGCTTTAGTTCGGACAGATGTAAAGGCATCTGTACTGAAAGCAGAAGATGAGTTATGAGAAACGTTGTCTGCCAAGGCATTGGCAATGTCACGATGAGACATGACATCCGTGTCATGGACAGACAAATGATGAACTGTATTACTGGATTCTTTACCTTTGATTTTATGGATCCTATTCCAGACAGATTTTACTGATGTTTGTGAATTCAACTTGAAGACAAACGTTCTCCAAGATGATTTCTTACTCTGTCTAATCTCTCTGCGAGCCTTAGCCCTAGCAATACGAAATGCATCCAGGTTGTCTGCTGTAGGTTCACGTTTGAACCGCTCAAGCAACCTGTTTCGCTCTTTGAATGCCTCTTTGCACGTATCATTAAACCATGGTTTATTGAAATGCTTTGGCACTGCCGAAGTCTTAGGAATAGTTTCATCTGCAATGTCCTTCAAGATGGAAGTGAACAAAGACATGGGATCATCGGCATCAGTAATGGCAAATTGTTGCAAACGAGTGCTGCACAGATGCTGAAACTGACCCCAATTTGCCTTCACCAACTTCCACCTCTGAACCCTTTCAAGCGATGGACGTCCATCATTCTCCAAAAGAATAGGAAAGTGGTCACTACCACAAGGGTCTGAACCAACTTTCCAGGAGAAATCAAGAAAAAGTGAAGGACTACAAAGGGTTAAATCTATAGAAGTGAAAGAACCACTTGCAGAATGAAAATATGTATGACATTTATCATTTAATAAAAGTAAGTCGTTTTTGAGAATTAAGTCTTCCAATTGTTTTCCTCTAATATTTAGATCCTTGCATCACCACAAGGTGTGGTGACCATTAAAATCTCCCATAACAATGAAGGGAGTAGGGAGCTGATTAATGAGATCTTGAAGATCTCTTGAATTAAAATTAAAATGGTTTCGAGGAGGTAAATAAACTGAACACAGAGTTATAGTTTTATGAGCCGTGACCTTTACAGCCACAGCTTGTAAATTTGTAGTTAATGCTACTATACTCTGAGGAATGTTTTCATTAACAAGAATGGAAACACCCCCAGATGCTCTATTTTCAGTTTCATGAAATTTGTGATAGAGGTTAAATCCTCTCATTGAAATATGATCAGTGTCCTTCAAGAAAGTTTCCTGAAGACACATTGCAAGAGGATTATGGTTTTGAATTAAAATACTTAATTCATCAAAATTGGGCCTAAGCCCACGGCAGTTCCACTGTAGGAATTTATTTGCCATTGGGTGGAAGTATGGGTATTATCTTAAGGTTTGGGAGGTGGTCGAGGTGATTGTCAATAATCAAGTGATGGAATTTCCATCTCATCATCTACACAATCTAACGCTTCATATTGATTGCTAATAGGGATTGACCACTGTTCAGATTTTTTTAATCGTCCTGAAGAGAGATCCTTCTGATGCACTTTGGTGTCCTTGCCTGTCACAGGTCTACTGGAGCCAGACTGCACAGGAGCAGACCCTTTTGGCGGATTTAAAGAATCCGGAGACACCTGAGATGCTTTGCTCACTTGTACAACCTTTGCTGCTTGTTTTTGAGCCTTTTGTATATCTGAAATCTTTTTAAAATGATTAGTATCATTTGACCAGGTCAAATCTGTCTGAACCGATACCGTTGCTGTCGAGACTCTAACTGCTGCAGCATAGGACTTCCCAGCTACAACATGTGTTGCTGACTCAACTAACTTCCTGGCCTCGGTAAAAGACAAATGCTTTTCAACTTTAATCTGCTGCATCTGTTTTTCTACTTTCCATTTTGGACATTCGCAAGAGTATGCAAAGTGCTTACCCTTGCAATTGGTACAAGCCATGTCAGCCTGGCATGTCTTGCTGTCTGATCAAATTAACCACAACGGGCACATGTCAGCCTGCCATGGCATGTATTTTGTCCATGTCCATATTTTTGGCACTTAAAGCACCGCAAAGGATTAGGAATAAAAGGAGCAACATATTTTCAAGTAACCTGCCTTAATAGATTCTGGAAGGACAGGCGTACTAAATGTCAGATTTAAAGTATTCGTCAGAACTAATTCATTGTTTCGATGAACCTTTATCCGCTTGCTTCGCTGACGCCTTCCAAATCTCTTGTTCTAATGACACCCTTCCATGAATTCAGGGATGAATGTGCACTTACCTTGATTTTAATATTGCACAACATCTTTGATTTCAAAAGGCATTTTGAATGACTCTCTGCAGAGCATTTCACCAGCAATGAACCATTTCGAAGCCTTTTAACGCTTTTCGGTTCACTGGCCAATCCTTCGAGACCCTTTTGTACAGCAAAAGGTGACAATTTTTTCAAGGCTTCGTCATCTGAAGATTCGATGACAAAGAACCTTGGCCAAGCTAGAGAAGAAACCACTTTCGATTTCTTCAAGGTCGATATAGTCATGGACTCTTCATCTGATGAAGAAGAGTCCGAAACTTCGGTATGGACCCTTTCCAGGGTCCCATCAGAAATTATAGTGGTTTTTGATAGATCCATAATTAAGGTCATGTGATTCATCAACCATGCCCCCACCCACCATGGAGCCCAACAAGGGAACATGAAGCTGCGGATAACCACCAGACAATCATGCCAGGGATACATGGTTGATATACTTGGGCAATAAACACACAATAAATCACCCAATTGACCCTAGCCACCGCCCCGAGAGCAACACATACAAATGGTAAATCAAACAATGTTTTTCTTGACTATATAAACAAAAACAAAGAATTTTTGCTCTCGAGCTTGGCGTGACCAGCCGACTGATCAGGTCAGGCCTCCCTGGCCACCCGTCTATATGAACTCCGGGCCAAAGTGATGTATTGTCAGAAGTCATACCCGCAGGTATGCCCCAACTCAATCACCAGGATCCCATCATCCATTTTCACGGGTTGCACCTCACGGCAAAGAAGGCGCCTCATACGAGGAGTTGTGCATTTATTGGCCTTTCTATAAAAGAATGTTCACCCCTGCACCACGGTGAGGTTAATGCACACGAAGGGGCCTGAACCTAGGAAGTCAAAATCGGTGGATGAAAAACCTGGCCGACAGTAGTGGACAAAAAGTCATGACAAGTTTTACAACAAAAATACCCACAATTCCACTGAACACTTGTCAGCACTTTTAAAAGAAATGAACGAACGTCAAGAACGCATGGCCAGGAGACTTGACGTGTATTACGGAGAGTGAGTTTAGAAAATATATTGAGAAAATAAAAACCGATATAATTGAAAGTTTAAATGAAAAGGTGGAAAAACTTGAAAGTTGTATTTTAGATTTAGAAATAGAACAAGATAAACTGAAAAAAGAAAATGAGGAATTGAGAAAACACAATGATCGGCTTTCAGATCAGTTAAAAGCAGTTGAAGCGAGTGCAACCATGGTTTTAATTAGAACTAACAATCTGGAACAATACACGTGAAAAAACAGCATACGTATCTTTGGGGGTGAACGATAACAATAAGGAGGAAACAGTAGATGACACGATGTCAAAGACAATGGGCGTTTTGACTAAAATCGGCATAAATTTAACTCATACTGATATCAGCATTGCCCACAGACTTGGTAGTTATAACCAGGACAAGCCGAGACTGGTGATTGTTAAATTCGTGAGAAGACGACACAAGATAGAAGCCATCGAGAAACGCAGAAAACTAAAAGGTACACGAACAGTGATCACCGACGACTTGACAAAAGACAACTATATGCATTTGATTAAAGTGAAAGACCATCCGAATGTCGAGTCAGCTTGGACACACGTGATGGTGTTGTGTTTGCCAAGCTAAAAGCTAACGGCAGAATCACGAAAGTGCTCAGTATGAGAGATGTTCAATAACCGTATTAGAAAATAGTATTAATGCACTGCGTAGTGACATTAGGGAGCTTAAACTCATTAGGACTTTTACATTAGACAGTTATGTATATATGTTTAAGTATGTTTAATTCATATTGTAGTGGTATTTTATAATATAACTAAAATCCAAAAGTTTAATGTCTAATTATTACTATATTTACCTATAAACATTATTATTATTATTATTATTATGGCTCCGTATAAACAGATATACAAACTATACGTACGCAGATTACATGTGAAGCATTATATTTATTCAGTGTATAACTGATTAGTTTCTAGGAGAAAGCTACTCATTTTCAAACGAAATCTGTTATTCAAAGACCAACGTGGTCAAAATAACATAAGATTGTTTTATATTAAAATACACTTTTATCCTTTATAAAATGTTTACAATGAGGTAAACATTTACATCAAATATAAAGTACCTGTGGCTTTCAAATAAGATGATTCATTAATATGGTTAGTAAGTTTGTTTTAACAACTGCAGTAAAGTTACATTTCATCAACATCATTTCCGTCAATGTTAACATATCAAATATTTATCTATGTACTTATATTTATTTATACATTATTATTTTAGTTTAATTATACTTGCGTTGCGTGCATATACAATTCTGCTTCTAAAATCGTGTTATCACTGGAAGGTTCTGTAGATTCATAGTATTATCATCATCATCATCAATGATCATCATCATCATCATCATAATTACTATTATTATCATTATCATTACTATTATTATTATTATTAACATTATTATTATTATTATTATTATTATTAACATCAACATCATCGTCATAGAGTGACTCATTAGTAAGTTGGTATGGCTGGGCATGTTTATGTATACTACCACTGATATGTTTATATTCCCATATATACAGTGTGAAATTCAACTATTAGTCCATATAACATTTAGTAGACATATGTTAAATCCTCGTCTAGAAGATAAGTAATTTACACACCCAAGATTTGATATTAACAAAATATGTTTTTATTAATTATATATAGATACTGACTTATATATTTAAGAACACTTTTTGGGGGGTTTGGGTCTCGTTTGACCTATGATCTATAAATCACCCGACCTGTTTTTAATCGTGGCCTTTTTCTTCTTTGTCAGCTTTTCTTTGTTCTACTCCACTCCAGTACAGGGTATGTTTCAAGGACAAATTACAAAATCTATAAGCCATGACTAATATAAATATTCTGTCCCTAAATGTGAATGGTCTTCAATCAAACAATATTAAAAGACGGGATGTCTTCAATTTTTTACGGAGTAAAAAGTCCTCCATAATTTTCCTGCAAGAGACACATAGTTCAGTTAAAGAGGAAAGAAAGAAATATTTTATTTAACGACGCACTCAACACATTTTATTTACGGTTATATGGCGTCAGACATATGGTTAAGGACCATACAGATTTTGAGAGGAAACCCGCTGTCGCCACTACATGGCCTACTCTTCCGATTAGCAGCAAGGGATCTTTTATTTGCACTTCCCACAGGCAGGATAGCACAAACCATGGCCTTTGTTGAACCAGTTATGGATCACTGGTCGGTGCAAGTGGTTTACACCTACCCATTGAGCCTTGCGGAGCACTCACTCAGGGTTTGGAGTCGGTATCTGGATTAAAAATCCCATGCCTCGACTGGGATCCGAACCCAGTACCTACCAGCCTGTAGACCGATGGCCTGCCACGACGCCACCGAGGCCGGTAGTTAAAGAGGAGAAACAATGGTCAGCCGAATGGGGATATAAAATTTATTTTTCTCATGGAACTAGTAATAGTGCAGGCGTAGCGATACTAATTAAAAATAATTTTGAGTATAATGTTAATCAAGTAAAGAGAAATAAGGAAGAAAATTAAAGAAAGACAGAAAAGACACAGGGGAGAAAGAAACAATTTGTTTATGATGTTCAGGCTAATTAAAAAAAATAATAATAATAATTAAATGTAATAAGCGAAGCAAAATAGTGTCTACCAGTTAATATCCACACTTAATGTCATATAGAGAAGAAGCAGTTACGAGTAGATATGGTGGATGTAAGATTCATAAAAAAAGAGATAAATCTAGAATTGTATTTCCAAACAAGTTATGGTATTTTTGTAAATAAAAAGCAATAAGCACAAACCAAAGGAAAGGGTCCTAACCTATAGTTAAAGAAGATAATGTTTTTGATGTTATTCGTCAATACTGAAAAGGTTAAATCACTCTCCCCAGCATTCATTAAATTTGTCATGTTCACAGTTTTTAAAATAAATGTATCTTTCTATTTGAAATTTATTTTGCAATATGTTTTTTATAACATTAATATGAAGACTCTTGTTAAGTATTTTCATGCTATAAATATAATATTTTATACTGATTAAAATCCAGTTAACTACATTGCTAAACTCACCATTTATCATACCAAACATAACCGTATGTTTTTTAAGTGGAAGTCTGACTTCAGTTTTGTTAAATATCCACTTCTGCAACTCTTTCCACATATGTTTTACTTTATTACAATCATAAAACAAATGTTGTAAGGTTTCAGGAACATTTTTACAAAAACTACATTTATTTGAATCTACATAATGAATCATATGCAGACAGGTATTAGTAGCTAGGATTCTATGGAGCAATCGGTATTGTAACCATTGCAAGGTAGTATCTTTTGTACATCTAAAGGGTATAACATAGAATTGTTTCCACATATAACAATCAAATGCTAAACCCTTAGATGCATTTTTTTTTTTGTGCCTTTGGTATTACATGATTATTATTCAAAATATTGTATATATCTTTACTTCTAATATTCTCATTTAGCATTACTTTCATTTTAAATGGCAATATAGGTATTTTACTAAGAATAAATGTTATACTGTTAATATTGTTTAATGAGGATAAGAATGATTTTACCGCATAAAGTAGTGATGCATAATTTAAAAATTCTATCTTTAGATCATATGTGTTTTTAAAAGTTGCAAAATCTCAAATATTTCCTTCATTATCAAGTAAATCATTTATGAAAACAATACCTTTCTTTATGTAGTTGTTATACAGAAATGGTTTATTATGTTTCAATATTTTAGTATTGTACCAAATATTCAATCCTTGAATATCTTCAGTATTTTCAAGGTTTTGGTTTTGCTGTATTAACACCCAACTAGATAGTACGTCTTTCCAAAAGCGATTTTGTATATTTTTGTTTTTTAATGTGATAAAATAGTCTCCATGAATTATAATATCTCTAGTAGTAAGATTTGTGGTAGATTTAAATAAATTTACCCATTTTTGATTGTTTAGAAAAAGTATTTTTATCCACGATGATTTTAAAGAGGTCATAACATGCTGTATATTTGGCATTTTTATACCACCATGTTTGTAGTCTTGTGTTAATACAGCTCGCTTAATTTTGTCTGGTTTATTTTGCCAAATAAATTTGAAAAACATTTTATTTATTTGTTCTATATTTCATGGGTTTGCTAATGATATTAGTAAAAAATAATTTTGGGCATTATTAAAGTTTTGAGAATGGTAACTCTTTCTAAGGTAGTAAGTTTTCTAAAGGACCAAATCTTTATCAGAGTCTGCATTTGTTTAATTTTAGAGTCAAAATTTGATTCTATAATTGTATTTAAATTTGTTGTAAAGTTAATACCAAGCAGATTAAATTCGTTCACACCCCATTCTAACTTCCAACGCGCATGGTGGTAGACATCTTTTGAATGCTTCTTGCTTCCTATCAAAATGGCTTGAGACTTTGTGTAGTTTATTTTCAGGCCAGAAATTTCAGTATAATAATCAAGTACTGTCATTGTACTGTTCAGGGACTCAGAAGATCCATCAAGAATAAAAGTAGTATCGTCGGCATATTGTGATATTAAATATTCTGTGCCATCAATGTAAATACCTTTAATATCTTTGTTATTTCTTACCAAAATACTTAAAATTTCGGCACATATTATAAAAATGTAGGGTAAGAGAGGGTCTCCTTGTCTGCGTCCCCTTTGCAGCTCAAAAGTGTCTGATAGATAGCCGTTTTGCAATACTCTAGACATTGAATTTTTATATAATGTTTCAATCAACTTTTTATCGATGTTTTAAAATTAAATATATCTAAAGCTTTATCAACAAAAGACCAAGATACAGAATCAAATGCTTTTTCGAAAGCAACAAGTACAAATAAATCAGGTATGTTATTGAATTCGGTATATTGTATTATATCGTATATCATACGGATATTTTCTCCAATGTATCTGCCTTTAATAAAACCTGTTTGGTCTTTATCTATTATTTTATCTAGCACTGTTTTTATTCTATTACCAATACAACCGGCAGCCATTTTGTATGTACAGTTTAACAGCGATATGGTCTCCAATTTTTAAGAAATTGTTTTGGTTTGTTTGTTTTAGGAATACAAGTAATTATGCCAAGTTTTTGAACAGTGGACATTTTTTTAATAGTATAACTGTAATTTATTGATCGGACTATGTAATGTCCTAAATCCACGCAAAAGAATTTAAAGAATTCTACAGTGAATCCATCCGAGCCAGGACTTTTATCATTTTTCATACTTTTTAAAAAGTTTAAAACTTCTGAATGAGTTATTTTGCCTTCTAAAGATTGTGCTTCTTTGTTTGTAAGTTTTCTAAAATTATAATCAGATACTTTTTCTGCAATATTATTATCATTTTGTTTGGCTGGCGCAGAGTACAGATTTTGATAAAAATGTTTTTAGTCTCTGTTAAAATCTGTTTTTGGTCTGTAATTGTTGTTCCAGTACTTAATTCTATTCTTGCTATTAATTGATTATAGTAGTTTCTAGATTCCATATTACAAAAGTATTTTGTTGGCTTTTCGCCATCTTCTACCTATTTTGCTCTCGCTCGAATGAAATGACCTTTGAGTTTTTGTTTTCTCAATTTTTCTAGTTCTTGCTTTTTGTCCTCTAATATGTTATGGTTAGTGTTATCATTTTCTTCTAATTCTTTTATATCCTGACACAGTTTATTTTCTATTTCATTAGTTTTATGTTTCTTATGTGTTGAGTATGAAATAGTTTTCCCTCTTATTTCCATTAACAATGTTTCAAGCAAAAGTTGATCATTTATTACAAACTGTATTTCTTGTTTAGGAAGGGTCATAACATTATCTGGACTGTATATTGGAACAGCATATTGAGATGTTACATTACTTATAATTTCTTTTGTGATTTTTACATATTCTTTATCAGTTAAAAGTGAATTGTTGAATTTCAATAATCCTTTACCTTTTTGGATTGTATTTAATTTGAGGCAGAGAACCACTTCGGAATGATCAGACCTATAGATATTCTCTATTACAGCATTTTGAATGTATGGCATTAAATTATTAGAAAGCAGGAAGAAATCTAATCTAGCTAGTTTTAATGGATTCGATTTCCTCCACCTATATCTCCTATATACAGTTCTCTGAAAGGGTCTTTCATATCAAAAGTTTCAATATTTTCCAAAATTGTTTTTTGAGCGTTAGGATGGCTGATATGTAAATAGTTTTTTGTGTCAAGATCTTGATCTAATACCAAATTAAAATCGCCACATACTAAGTACTGGTCGTTTTCGAACTCTTCAATACAATTTAAAATATGTAAGAAAAACTGTGGATTGTCGTTATTTGGTCCATATATATTTATAAATGTTATTCGCGCTTCCTCTATGGTAATGTCTAATGCAATAAAGTTACCTGAGTTATCGACTTTACTTTTGTGTAATTTGTATTCAAACGTATTGCTTAGCATAACGGCAACCCCTCCAGAATTACTTGAAAGAGAGTTAAATATGCATTTATACCCCCTTTGGGACTGGACATATGGTTCTAATACACGGTTAAAATGCGTGGCTTGGAGGCAGTAAATATCAAAATGTTTGTATTTTAGATAGTGCAGTACATCTTTTCTTTTGTTACAATCTCCAAGTCCCTGACAGTTTAGAGTCATTATTCGTAGGCAAGCCATTCTAAGTTAATAATTCATTAAAAAGTAGTTTCTTATTTCTTAATTTAACTTGTTTGGAAATGACATTTTCTAACTTTAATAAATTCATTAGTAGATAGCAATGTAATAAATAGTGTTCACAAATTATACATTATGCCGAAGTTGTAAAGATACTAGCAAAAACACGTCAAACTACCTACTGTGTAAAACTACAATTCTGCATCTACCCTATCAAACATATAAGATTATACCTATAAACACTGACGTTTCTTTGGTAATTATTAATGATATAATCTATCACAGGCTTAATTTGTATTGTTATATAAGTTTACTTTTTTGTGTGTACAGGAAGGCAGGTAAACGTATACATACTGTTGTACATTTTCCTTTTTTCTCAGCTCAACAAACCAGGAGTACCAATAACAGTACTTTGATTTCAATAATCTTTGAATATTGAATGAATTGAAAATATCAAAATATATGTGTCTATTCCATAAGTTAAAAACATTTAATACTATATCACACATGCAAACGTAGCCCCGCCCTCCCACTCCACAAACACAAGCACACACTGTGTGGTAGATGTTTACAGCATAATCAGTCCACGCATCTACCTATAAAATATACTTAGCAAATTAAACTACACAGTAAGTGTAAACCTGAAACAAAGAGTATTTAGTTGTCGTCCTCCGTGTCCGAGTCGTATGTTTCTTTGTGGAGATATTTTACTGGATCGACTTTTATTACGCCTCCGTCACTTTTCAGTTTCACGAAGAAATTGGTGTCACGTGTCCAAGCTGCGTCCACACTTTGGTCTTCTTTTAGCAATTTTAAGTAGGCAAGGTTTTTGGCAGTTAAATCTTCGGCAGTCCCTATTCCTGTTCCCTTTAGTTTCCGTCTGTTGTAGAGAGCCTGTTGCTTATGTAGTATAGAGACAAATTTTACTATCATCGGATGTGGACTTCCTTCTTTAAAGTTTCCGAGTCGATGTGCAATATTAAAGGGACATGCCTGAGTTTTCTGCATTGTAAGATGTTTCCGACTAATAAAATATTTCTACGACTAAACTTACATATTAAATATAGTTTCTTGTTTAGAATATCGGTGTCTGTATATTCAATGTGTTTCTGGTCGTTTTAATATTTGTAAGAAGCCAAAACTGGATTTTGCCTTCAAATAATTTCGTACGTACGAAAAAAATCTTTTTTATGAAATAAAATGAAATTTAACCTTGTACAAATATTAGAACGATCAGAAACACGTTTAATATACAGCCACTAATATATTATGCAGGAAAATATGTTTGATATGTAATTACAATCGTTAAAAAGTCTCCGTTAGTCGATAACATCTTAAAAATGGCAGCAAACTCAGGAATGTCCCTTTAATGTCTGTTATTTTAACATTCACATCAATTTTTTTCAATACACCTACCGCCACTTCCATTGTCTGTTCTGCCGACTCATTTTTGTTTTGATCGCTTACGCCAAAAATACGGACGCTGTTTTTTCTCGTATACTGTTCAAGATCATTCAACTTCTGGAGCGCTACAATACTTGAGAAAACTGACGAATTCTGCATTCTGTCGAATAGTTTTTTTTAGCAGCTGGTTCTCTTTTTTTCAGTTTGTCATTTTCAATCTCTAAAGTGAGAATACGCAATTCTAATTTGTCAAGTTTTTCATCGAATCGCGTCAGAATGTCAGTTTTTGTGGCAGCTAATTCGTCACGGGTGATAATTTTTTTTATTCATGGTGTTTAACTGTTCGAGAATGCTTTTAGTAACTGTCATCGAAACATCGGGCAGGGCTGTATTTTCGGTTTACTGTGTGATACAAGTTTGGTCAAACGATTCTTTACCGTCTTCTGGCCGTGACTTGTTTGCATCAGGTTTCTTCTTTTGGCCGCTTTGGCTAGATTTAGTCAATTCGAAACTGGAGTCGCTCGATGACATATTCCGCTTTTTTGGATCCTTGATATTTACGCGAGCCGCCATTATGGTACACAGTTTAATCCCACTTGCTAAGTTCAGTTTGTTCTGTTTACATTTGTATAATTAACTGGCATTAACAGCCTGTTGCTAAAAGTGTACAACGCATTGTATTCTGAGTAATGAGCTGTTATCACGGCTTTGGCTTTCAATCCTAGATCTGGGGCTTGGGGTCTGTTGCGAGTACCGCTGTTCACATATCAGATTAGAGATGAAATTGGTATAAAACTATCAAAATCAATGTGCAACGTTTTTTTAAAAAGACTCCTGTACTTTCAACAGTTTATCTCATGCAGTGTATTTCAATTTCAAACAATAGCTTACTTTAGTTCTGTCACAAATGTTAGTGTTTGTACGGAGCTCTTCTCACAGCGTCTTCCCCAAGTCAGCCTCCATGTCTCATAATCTAATCAAGTAATAAGTGATAAAAATGGTCATTATATTATTTTAGATATATTAATAGAAGATTTCAGGATATCCTTATTAAATTTATATGGCCCAAACTCAGATTCCCCAGAAATTTTTGACAATCTTAAAAAAACATTTAGAAAGTCTCCCAGGTTCTGTTCTTATGGCTGGCGACTGGAATGTAGTTCAGGATTATTCCCTAGATACTTATAACTACAAAAAAGACAATAATAAAAAATCCCGTAACTGTATTTTAGAATTAAAAGCATATCTTGATCTAAATGATCCTTGGAGAATTTTAAACCCAGATACCTGGAGATTAAAAAATCAGAGCAAACAGAGTAGACTGGATTATTTTTTAGTATCTGAAGATATTCTTGCAATGGTTAAAACATGTAATATTGGTATTAGCTACAGATCATATCATTCCATTATCTCGCTAGAAATATCGCTTAATCAAATAAAACGTGGACCGGGTTATTGGAAATTTAATACAAGTCTGCTTTATGATAGCGAATATACCCGACTGGTCAAAGATACAATTTCTGAAACAATAGAAGAATACCGTACATCAGATGACGATGGACAAGACATGACCTTCTCCATCAATGACCAACTTCTGTTTGAAATTTTAAAGATGAAAATTTGAAGTTTAAACATATCATATGCAACTAAACGAAAACAAGAAAGAATAAAGCAGGAAAAATATCTAGAAAAAGAAATATTAAAATTGGAATCAGTATCTGGATCGCTATCTGATAATAAAGTTAAACTGTTACAAGACAAGAAACTAGAATAAAAGGCATTATTTTCAGGTGTAAAGCAAAATGGTAAAAAGAAACTATATAAGCAAGAATATGGCGGTAATATTTAATGATGAAAATGTATTACAAACAGATAATGTAGATATGTTGAAAGTTTGTTCAGCTTTTTATAGAAAATTATACTTCAGTAATTATAATCAAAATTCTAAGGAAAAGTTAAATAATTTTATTAATGTTGACACAAAATTATCAGATACCGACCAAAAAAGTTGTGATGGTCCTATGTCTTTTGAGGAATGCACTAAAGTGTTGAAAAATATGAAAAAAATGGTAAAAGTCCAGGTTCAGACGGCTTTACAGTAGAATTCTATAAGTATTTTTGGAAAGATATTGGTATATATGTTTGGCGCTCAATCAATTATGCTTATCAGTGTGGTAACTTTTCTGATTTTCATAAACAAGGCATTATAACTTGTATCCCAAAAGAAGGTCGGGACAGACGGTATCTAAAAAACTGGCGTCCTATAACATTATTAAATGTAAATCGTAAAATTGCTTCCAGCGTTATAGCCTTTAGAATGAAAACTGTTTTGTCAAATATAATAAGTGAGTCTCAAACAGGATTTTTAAAAGGGAGATTTATAGGTGAAAATACTAGGGTTATATATGATTTACTGAACTATTGTGACATAAATAAAATTTCAGGTTTACTGCTTACAATTGATTTTGAAAAAGCATTTGATACTGTTTATAGACAAAACATTAGAAGCATTTAACTTTGGACAGTCCTTTAGAAAATGGATAAAATTATTTTTGTATAATAGCAATAGTGCGGTTTTAAATCTCGGCTATCTTTCAGATTTCTTTAAATGTGAACGAGGCTGTAGGCAAGGCGACCCACTTTCACCATATTTATTCATCATATGCGTCGAGTTGCTGTCTGCCGCTGTCAAGCGTAATACGGAAATTAAGGAAATAAACATCAATAATCAAGAATATTGTATTTTTCAGTATGCAGATGACACTAACTTTACCTTAGATGGATCAGAAAAAAGCTTAACTGAAGTTATGAAAATATTAGGTAATTTTGCTTCTTGTTCAGGCCTTAAGATAAACACAGATAAGTGTACGGCAACATGGTTTGGTTCAAAAATAAACTCTAATGAGCAGTTATGCCCACACATTCCACTAAAATGGCCTAAAGAACCTTTTAAAATTCTCGGCATAATATTTTCAACGGACCTCCAGAAAATGTGTTCACTTAACTTTGAAAAACGGTTATCTAAAGCGAGAAGGATTATATTTTTGTGGTCAAACAGAATATTAACTATTAATGGTAAAATAATAATTTTAAAGTCACAAATTCTTACACTTTTCACACATTTATTTATTGCTCTTCCAAACCCAGATAATTTATTTTTCAAACGATTCAATACATTATTATACAAATTTATTTGGAATGGTAAAAGAGACAAAATTAAGAGGAATTTACTAATTAATGAGTATAAAAATGGAGGACTTGAAATGATTGATCCTTTGTAATTTTGCAGGTACTTAAAGGTAACATGGGTAAAAAGACTAATAACATCAGATGGTTTGTGGCACAAGTTGACAAAGACAATATTACTTGACTTTGGAAGTTTAGACCTTTTTTCATTTCAGAACGAAACAATTACTTAAGATATCAAAATGTGTCCAAAATTTATTCTGGAAAGATGTAATCAATAATTATGCATTACTACAGGAAAATGAATTTCAAAATAAAAACCAATTTATACAAACCTCACTACTAAATTTTATTCCACCTAAATTAATAAAACATTGGTATGAAAAGGGTCTAAAATCGGTATGTGATTTATTTACACCGAATGATATGATAAAGCGATTCATAAGAGTTAAAAATGAATATATCTTAAATGGTAATTATTTACTATACTTTAAAATACTTTCATATATCTCAAAATATTGGTTACGCAAAATAAAAGGACATGTTAACTTTCTATAATGACAATATTTTTAAAAGAATGCAAAAATCGAAAAGCTGTAAATTTATTTACTATTTATATATAAAATCAAAAGTGTTTTCTACATTACATATTGCGAATAAATGGTCACAAAAACTTAATACAAATATTACTGAAGGTCATTTGTCAAAATGTTTTGAAATTATAAAACAAATTACCCCTGACATTAAAACTCAAAACTTTCAGTTCAAGCTTATACATGCTATTTTGACAACAAATACCTATCTCTGTATGTGTGACATACAGGCGGATAATAAATGCAGTTTTTGTGCTAACGAACCAGAATCTTTGGAACATATATTTTTCTATTGCCCTAAGTCTAATCAAATATGGAAAACATTTCAAATCTGGCTCGAAACAAAGATAGGATCAGTTATTAAATTAAATATTCAAGATCTTTTGCTGGGTATCCCTAGTCAAAGCATTTTAATAAATCATCTAATTGTTATACTGAAAAGACACATATATAGTTGTAAACATAAAGAAAACTACCAAAATTTATGGAAGCTCTTAGTTTTATAAAATATAAAATTAATACTTTAAATAATAATAATAATAATATTTTATAATAATAATAATCAATTCCACTTAGTTTATTTTTACGATAATGGAAACATCCCTTCAGCTGGAGATAAAACATTTCCTTAATTTTCTTTGTAATATAACTGTCCTCCATGACTTTCCCAATCCCTATTACGCATAGAAGTACATAGCTATTTTTCATTATTATTATTTTGCAATGTTATTTCTTCAAATAAGATGTATAATATTTATTATGTATATGTGTGTGTAGTATACCCAAGCCACGTGGGTATATAACACGGATGTAAATGTTGCATTTCATGGAAATAAACTTTTGAAAAAAAAGAAAAAAGGTTTTGAACCTTTGATCTACAACCTACAGTCCAGTCATGTGTTGCTTCATTGAACAACGTCTGTTTGACAGAAATTCCATTTTCTTAGAAATAAGTACCTCAGCATGTGGTTAGTAGAACGAATTCCATAAGAGAAATAACCTAAACAAAGTATTCAGTGATTGAGCCGGTCAGAACAGTTTATACAACTGTATCATTATTAGCCATAAAGATGTTTCAGAGCAAACGAAGCTCACTAAATATACTCTTCAAAAAAAGAAACGCAAAAGGGTACAAATGGGTTATAACTCCGATTTTATGTTTCCTACCGGTTCATGCTTTGTGAATATAAGGTCATTGCATGTCCCAAACACATTCCCACGGTTACATTCGATAAAACGCAGCTACTGTACAATAAAGTTCCAAAATGTGAATATTCGCAAAAACGCAGCCACGTGCAAACCATGTCACCACTGCACGTGCGTTGTCTGCACGTGCAACATGAACACCGACAGTATAAAAGTGCAGGGTGTTCGCTTGCCTGGCCTCTGTATCTGGCCGACAGTTGACAATCCAGGACATGCCACGTCTCAGTGAACCGCAGAGAAACAATGCCATCGGCCGACTAGACGCAGGTGAATCCAGAACGGCCGTTGCCAGGGCATTCCATGTGTCCCTAAGCACCATCTCCAGACTGTGGGACCGTTACCAGCAACATGGATCAACACGTGACCTCCCTAGATCCGGTCGACCACGGGCCACTACCCCCGGACAGGACCGCTACATCCGGGTACGCCACCTTCGGGAACGATTGACTACTGCCACCTCCACAGCCGCAGCAATACCAGGTTTGCGCAGGATATCCGACCAGACCGTACGGAACCGCCTACGTGAGGTAGGAATTCGTGCCAGACGTCCAGTTCGAGGTGTCATCTTAACACCACAACACCGTCGACTCCGACTGCAGTGGTGCCAGATTCATCGACAATGGCCTCAACTGCGATGGAGACAGGTGATGTTCAGTGACGAGTCCCGATTTCTGCTCCGACGTCATGATGGAAGATGTCGCGTGTATAGGCGTCGTGGTGAATGTTATGCGGCAAACTGCGTGCAGGAAGTGGACAGATTCGGCGGGGGTAGTGTCATGGTGTGGGCAGCCATCTCACACACTGGCAGAACTGACCTGGTCCACGTGCAGGGAAACCTGAATGCACAGGGCTACATTGACCAGATCCTCCGGCCACACATCGTTCCAGTTATGGCCAACGCCAACGCAGTGTTCCAACATGACAACGCCAGGCCTCACACAGCACGTGTCACAGCGGCTTTCCTACAGAACAACAACATTAATGTCCTTCCTTGGCCATCGATATCACCGGATTTGAACCCAATTGAGCATCTATGGGACGAGTTGGACCGACGCCTCCGACAGCGACAACCACAGCTCTAGACCCTGCCCGAGCTGGCAGCAGCCTTGCAGGCCGAGTGGGCCACCATCCCCCGGGACATCATCCGTACTCTGGTTGCTTCAATGGGCAGGTGGTGCCAGGCAGTTGTCAACACACGCGGAGGCCACACCCGGTATTGACTCCAGATGACCTTGACCTTGGTGGTGTGTCCTATCACTTACTCACAATGGACTAGAGTGAATTGTGAACAATCCTGCAACATTTGGTAATTATCGGACTCGCCATTCAATAATTAAATCAATTCTCCAAATGTTACGACAATGTGGTTTTGCGTTTCTTCTTTTGAAGAGTATATAAATTGAATGTGTTGGCAGTATTTCTCAGTACAGCGTGTTCTTCACTTGACTCTTGTACGTGTTTGTCTTCGGTCACTTTGTATCGTGTTTATAAAACTGTAAAGCTTAGCCTCAGTGCTGTAACAAAGACTGACGTTCTAACATCTTGGCAATATCATGCAATTATACGCAGCACCACAGACTATATATATTCTGCACTTTACAAGTTTCATAAACACAGGTCATGAACACAATTTTACAATTAAACGTCTGTCTCAAACGTACAAGTCCCATGGTCATTGTTGCGACTTGCATTACTTTCACCGTTTGTGTGTTCTACACATGCCAATGTATTTAAACGTTTCTTGCTGATGCCCTTTTCATCGCATAACACTGTCTTTTAAAGACCACCCACCTTATCCACAAAGCGTAGCATTGAAGATCAGATGACTCACGTACAGGAACATACACTTTATTTGCAATTTTTCCAATATTATACAATATGACCTTTATAAACAGGTTTAATATGAAATATAACCTTTTTCACATATTTGTTAACAGTGTTTTTAAATAAATCCTATTTGTTAAAAATTACATCACATATTCTACTTTTATTTTTTGTGTTCTTAACCGACTGTATGTTATGTAAATGTTACAGACATATTTTATGCATATTATTAATATAATTAATTTAGTTGTTGCTTGATCCCAGAGTGTTACTTACAAATTTATTTTATCATAATGTTATTTTGTAGATTATATGATGATTTCTAAACCACATATATTATATATTTTGTTTTTATATTTTTATACGAATGTTCCATTTTATACCAGTCATAACTGTTTGTTTTAGCTATACTGACTTTAGAAACAGTATTTCTATTTTTTATTTAGCATAATAGAGGCTTTTTTTATTGAAAAATCATAACCTCGTTTTGTCATATATCACCACGCAGTTTTAAATGTGTTAAAATGACTTGATAACTACATGATTGTTTTGGTTGATAGACATAATTATGTTTCAAGATAATATGTAGCTACATATATGGCCCACTCTCATACCAAAATTGTAAATTTTTGGTTTAAAAACGAAAATATGCCTGTTTTTTAAATTATTTTAGCGATAACATTCTATGTCTAGTAAATGTTCTATGGCAGCTGCATAGTTGGTTTTGTGATGTAGACACATTTACTACTGAACGTATCTGTACATTTTAAAACATGGTTTTTTTTTACCAGGATATGTAATAACCAGAGCTTATTGTGATAACTGGTTCAAATGTATCTGTCATATATTGCTTAGGGCGTGATTTTGTTTGATCAGTGAATTCACTTGTTTGTATATTTATATATTTAGATAAACGCAGATTGACATTGGCCTAAAATAGTTGATACTTCCTGTTTTTAAATATTATACTATATTAGAATATATAAGCCTTTCTAAGACATAGTGTTTTCAAGCCTTGTGTTTTTAATTTGTGCATATTAACTTGACAATTGTTCAGTGAAATTAGTGCTGAAAGTACAGACAAATAGTATGTGAAAATTGTTCAAAACATGCTAACTTGGTTGTTTTCCATACATGTTGAATACGGAGGCCAAAATCAGAAAGCCACGTATCATGACGTCCTCGTGTCTAAACATGTGGCTGTTATTCGGTTCCCCGTATACTACAGAGCATGGTTCTCCTGGTCTGTGGCCCTCGTGTTTGAGTTCACAGATGATAAATTGTTTGTCACTTGCTGGTGATTTCATAGTGGTATTCTCAAATGGATGCACACTAAGGTATTATTGTTTCTCAGACATGTTTCCAGATTATAGTTTGAGTGTGTAAGCTTACATCCGAGGTAAGATTTATTTTTTGTTTATTTTTAAATCATTTTGTTTACGTATGATTATGGCGTGGAGTTTTGTTTTGTTTTTGTTAGAGTTGTTAATTTGAATATGAAGGCCCAAACAATTTTCCATTTTACTAACATAAATAATACTATTGCTCTTACATATACAAGATATATATATATATAGAGAGAGAGACATCTAAAAACGTGCTCTCTCTTTTCTGATTCACTTAACCATTGCATTGATTTTGTGATAACATACATCATGGATTAGCCTTCCCTTTCTCCGGACCGGCATCGTGGTTAGGCCATCGTTCTACAGACTGGTAGGTACTGGGTTCGGATCCCAGTCGAGGCATGGGATTTTTAATCCTGATACCGACTCGAAACCCTGAGGGAGTGCTCCGCAAGGCTCCATTGGTAGGTGTAAACCACTTGCACCGACCAGTGATCCATAACTGGTACAACAAAGGCCATGGTTTGTGCTATCCTGCCTGTGGGAAGCGCAAATAAAAGATCCCTTACTGCTAATCGGAAAGAGTGGCCATATGTCTGACGCCATATAACCGTAAATAAAATGTGTTGAGTGCGTCGTTAAATAAAACATTTCTTTCTGGGGTTTTTTTCTTTTTCCCTTTCTCCGGATCTTGCTCGAGCCATTTTTAAGATGAAATGAGATATGATATCTACACCCAGTTTTTATCGACGAATGGCAGTGCATACATCAAGGCCTTATGCGATGTGTGATTCTGTAAACGTTGCTGAAGCAGGAAATGGTGCAGGGGGTGGTGGTTCTAATATGTATCGATCGACGTTTTTGGAGGTTCGGGGTTCGATCAACAACCACCCCCTGCACACGACCGGCAACAATGCAAAAAACATCTCGTCTGCAGTCATAAACTTTAATCTGTGGTCAATTTTAATTTGTAATTTATTTAAATATCTATGTTATATGAAATATGAAATGTTTGGTACAATGAGTGTTGCGTTTTTAAAGTGTTTCCAGGCCTCCCAGCCAGTTGTACATATTAAAATATAGGAATTTGCATACCAAAATATAGGAGTTTTATAGGAATGTTGAGGTCAAATATAGGAGTTTTATACGAAATTGTAGACCAATTATCATGATTATAGGCATTTTACACGAATTTTTAAAGACATTTACAATACTAATGGTATGTTCTTACCTTGCATATGTACACAAGATACCATCTACTACCTCAGCAAACAGGGTTGAAAATTAGCTGTCGCCCGGTTGCCCGTAGCGACCTTTATTGGCTATGGGCGACTATGAATTTCACAAAGGTAATCCGTTGGGCGACCATTGATTTTAGAATCTGGTGAATATGGTACCAGGTGAAAAATTAACGCATTGAAACTGAATCAAATGTGACAAAACACACCGCTATTGTGCTGGCGCGAACTACAGATCTGGCAACAGACAACATTATAAAACACGTTCTATATTTTGACAACGCCAGACTTACCAGACTCAGCCTCAGCTTCTGAGATTTTGGTCCTAGGCTTTAAAAAAATATAGCTCAAAACGTATTGCAAACACAATGTCATCATGGTTGGTTTGTTGTTGTTGTTGTTTGTGGGGGTTTTAAGTTGTCGGATTAATGGACTGGATACGCCACAATTATTTAGTAGACCTACTTTTTGAGGCCATTATTC